>NW_025423255.1:450664-633136 GCF_020497125.1 Mauremys mutica
TGAGGAAACATTAAACCACCTCAGAATCTGTAAGTGCCTGAAGGAAACATCTGGGATGCCCAACAAAGCCCTTGGGGAGGTCTCTCAGTTCATTATTATCCCTAGCAGGGGTCATATCCTCTGGGTAAATATAGTTCATGGCTTCCTATAGATCCTAGCAGACACCAGGCAGTAGCTTCCTCCCTTCCCCCTGCGTATTTGGATGGGATGTGAAGGCTGAATTCATCCCCCTCCTCTCTCCTATTTGGGGGAAGAGTTTGGGGGAGTTCAGCTCCTGATTTTTATTTGACCTGTCTTCAGCACTTGTTTGTGTTTGGTCTTCCCCTTTCCATCCCTGTTTGAGGTTTCTGTCTCTGTCACAGCAGGTGATGCAATGGCATGTGAGAAAGAGGAGCAGAATTCTCAGCCTGAAAATGTTGAGCCAGTGGGTAAAAACAGAGCATTATCTCAAAGATCGAAAAGGAATGTGTCCAGGAGTCATGAGCAGGGAAAATCCTGGGAGATTCAGCACAGACCAAAAACAGATCAAGGAAACCAGCCAGGGAAGAAAGTGGATAAATTTATTTCCTGTTGGGGAACTCAGAAGGTCCTCATGGAAACCACAACACAGCAGGATATCCTCAGGCGAAAGAGAAAAAATACATGCAGGGAGTGTGGAAAAACCTTCTCTCGCAGCTCAGCCCTTTCTGTACATCAAAGAATCCACACAGGGGACAGGCCCTATGAATGCACTGAGTGTGGGAAAACCTTCAATCGCAGTTCGCACCTTATTAGTCATCAAACAATCCACGGATGAGAGAGGCCCTATGAATGCCGTGAGTGTGGGAAATGCTTCACTAGCAGCTCAAACCGTTCTCAACATCAGAGAATCCACACAGGGGAGAGGCCCTTTGAATGCCGTGAGTGTGGGAAATGCTTCACTAGCAGCTCAAACTTTTCTCAACATCAGAGAATCCACACAGGGGAGAGGCCCTTTGAATGCCGTGAGTGTGGGAAAAGCTTCACTAGCAGCTCAGACCTTTCTAGACATCAGAGAATCTACACAGGGGACAGGCCCTATGAATGCACTGAGTGCGGGAAAACCTTCAATCGCAGTTCACACCTTATTAGGCATCAAACAATCCACGGATGAGAGAGGCCCTATGAATGCCGTGAGTGTGGGAAATGCTTCACTAGCAGCTCAAACCTTAGATTTAATTTACCCTGGTTCCTCAACTGTTGCTACAGCTCTACTACCCATCAGTCCAAAGACTGAGAGAAATAGAGAGTTCCAACTATTGTCCTTTTAGTATCTTATTGTTCCTCTCTCTGTTTTTTGTGCTGGCCTTTCTATTCTATCATTTTCTGCCTTTGTTTAGTTGGTAACAGTTGGTTTCCATCACTCACGTTTGTTTGTTTAAATCTCTATCCGTTGTTAAATAAATTTTTTGCTTGTTCGATAACTGTACTCAGGTGCTGTGTGAGATACAGTAGCAATGGTCCACAGTAAAACGAGCAATCTGGGATACTTGGGGAAGAGAGGATCTGTGATTTCACCGAGTCTCTGGTGATCCGGGCTGGACCCCAGAGGGGGACACATTGAAGGAACTCAGGGGTTAAGGTGGCTGCTGTAGCTCAGAGGAGGGTCCTTGAATTCCAGCAGGCTGATGAGTTTGGTCACTAACATCCAGCTGCCAAATGCAAAACTCCCTCTTCCTTGTGGCAGGTGGCAACAAGGAGACTCACAGTCCTCAGCACCCTGAGAAGGGTCACAATGTCTCCATGTTGATCCACCTGTCAAATTCAAACAGGGAAAGCTCCCGATAGCACAAAACTCTGCCCTATGAAATCATGGAACATATGCTCTTTGCTCTGTGAAAGCATGTAAAGAATCCAAGCGCTGGAGGACAGGGTTTGGGTCCAGAGTGACCTAGACAAATTGGAGGTTTGGGCCAAAAGAAATCTGAGGAGGTTCAACAAGGAGAAGTGCAGAGTCCTGCACTGAGGATGGAAGAATCCTATGCACTGCCACAGACTGGGGACTGACTGAGTGAGGGGGGTTTGATAGCAGCCTTCATCTACCTGAAAGAGCAGCATTGTGGGCTTTCTCCTGGCCACTTTTGCTGGGCTGGGCAGGCAGCCTGGAGGCCTTTCTAGAAGAGAATTGGGAACTGAGTTAGAAAAACCAATGTGAAAACCAGAACCTCAGGTTTAGACTCATTTATTTATAATATAAAATCTTCAATTCTAGTGTCACAGTCAATACAATTGCTTCAGCCTGATAGTTGCCCAAAGGGAAACTTAACGTCTCTCCAAGGGGAGTGGAGAGAAAGCACTTTTCAGAGTCCAAGAGAGACAAGGCGGGTGAGGGTAAGATCTTGCAGAGGACCAACCTCTGTTGGTGAAAGAGACAAGCTGTGGAGCTAACCCCACACACTTCTTCAGTTCTGTGTAGCCTGGAAGTTCGTCTCCTCCATAACCAGCAGTTAGAACATAAGAACAGCCACACTGAGTCAGACCAGTTCATCTAGCCCACTCTCCCGAAAGTGGCCAATGCCCGGCGCCCCAGAGGACCCCTGGGACCAACATGGATACACCACCACCACAAACAAGGTTAAAAGTCAATGCACATGGGAGAAGCATCTTGTGTTTCATTCCTTATGTCCTAGTCCCATCATGTGGCCATTTCCTTTTCTTCCTTTCTGTTAAAAGCTTTGGTGTTTTGCACAGAAACATTATTTCCCCAGGAGAGACCCAGGAGTGGGGGCTGCATTCCTGTGCCAAACAGTCACTGGAAGGGGGCAGACAAAGGCCTTTAGGACGAGGCGTCCATCACTGTCAAAAGATCATCTCCCTCCTGCAGGTCACTGGCAGCCTGAATTTGTTCCTTATCCTCCCAGAGTCTGGGGGCTGGAATCAGCACTACCCAGCCCCTCCGTACGTAGCAGGAACAAACACAAACCTGGTCTTTAAAACAAGCTGTCCCCTTCCTCCTCAGGGAAGAGTTTTCTGTGATTGAAGTTGAGCTTCAGTTCCCCTCTCCTAGGGGCGGGGCAGGTGTGGGGCCAGCTCCCAGTGAGATCTGTTTTCACCTTTGCCCCCTTTCAGTCACTCTGGGATCCTAACTCTGCTCCCAGCTGTCAGGCAGCTTCCAGCCCATCCACCCTACTCACTAACTCTGTGGTCATGTGTCACTCCCTCTGCCAGCACACAGAGCCTGCAGGAAAGCTACTCCTGCCAGATGCATTGGTATAGTGGTGTGCATAGGTGCTTTTTAAGCAATTCGTCTGGGTTTGATTCCCAGCCAATGCAATAATGGCTTTTCTCTTTTGTTGTTTTCTCATCTGGAAGTGGCTTAATTTCAGTCACATTGTGTTACAATCACATTATCTATAGAATGAGACAATAAATGTGTCAAAGTCCAGCAGGTCATACAGGATGGAGGCACACAAGGGGCTGGAATGTGTCATCTGAGAAAGACAGAACCCTTGGAAACCTGCATCTCCCATCCCCTGGCCTTGCGTGTTATGATTCCAGTTGTGTGAGCTGTTTGTAGGATGTTCCGGCATGATGGGGAAATGAAGTTTTGAGTCAGTTTTTGCTCCTGCAGATTCCTTTGCTGTTACAGTTATAATGACATGAACAAAAGGGAGGAAAAATAAACATAAACCCCAAATTACAATACAGGTGGGGAAAAGGACGATCACGGTTAAGCCAAACACGTCAAAATAAAAATTAATACAAAAAAGGGGAGGGGGGAAGAGATCAGGTATGTGGCGATCCCCTTGATATTTCAACGGACATTGTTAGAATCAAAGTTCAGACTTGACACTGGAAAACCTGCAACTACCTGTCTCTCTGAACACCTGTGATGAGCAAGATGGAGTTGGGACACCTGTTCTGCTTCAATCATTTATTGTCTCTCTGTTTTCTCCTTCTTCTCCCCCCCAATTCCTCATCTCCAATGTCTCTGCCTCTCTCCTCTTGCTCCCTCTCCCCTGCCCTTTCCAGGAACTCACACTCTACAGCATTTAGGACAAGCCAGAGCTCCCATGTTCTGCACATGAGCCTGTGTCAGAGGACGTGTGACCCCGGTCAGAACCAGTCACCGGATCAATATGACCCTTTATGAGCGACTTCTCTGCCTGCTCTGCAATTTACATCTCCCCTCTCCCCCCCTCCCCGCAAACAGGGTGGGGTACAGCTCTGACAGAGGCCTAACAGGAGAAATTTCAGCCCAAAGACAAATTTGTGTGAAATGTTGAGAAATGAAGAGCCCCCCAAATCCCCAGAACTCTAGTGTCACCCCCATGGCACCAGCACAGGGAACCCAGTGAGATGGGGTTACAGAATACAAGGGGGGGAGGCAGCAGGGAGAGAGGTGACAGGGAATCTCTCTTTTTCTTTCTCTCTTCACTTTCTGGTCTTCTCTTTCCTTCCAGGAACTGCAGTCACAGCAGGGAGGGGTTTGTCTCCGTGTCTGTCACGGAGGTGGTGGAAGTGACGGATTCTGTGACTTCCTGCAACCTCCGTGACTTCTGCAGTGGCCACAGTGGCTGACTCCAGGGCCACCCAATCAGCTGGCTCCAGGGAGCACCCAAACAGCGGCCAATGCGGCTGGCCCGGGGACCACTTGACCAGTGGTCCCAAGGGCAGCAGGAGCAGCCGCAGCTCGGTGGCCCCCGGCAGTACTCTTGGGGTGGCCGGAGCAGCAGCTGGTCCCCTGGGGCTTCCCCCTCTGGGGCAGCAGCTGGAGTGGCAGCAGCTCTCAGGGCTTCTCCCCTGGTACCTGGTGCTCATTAGCCATCAATTAAATCAACATGCTTCCCCCTGCAAGTGGATTTAGCCCAGGACCCTCAGAGTCAGCAGCTGTTACGCCCCCACTGAGCTCTCTGGTCAGGTGTCCTAGCGCTGGGAGCCTCCTGTTTAGATCCTAAAATAGCATTTTTGCACCAGGGGGGGCTGAAATTTTGGACCGGACATTGTAGCTCCACCATTATTTTACTGAATTGCTTCAAAACAGCAACCCAAGGAAGTCTCCTAAGGGCCAGGCTCTCTGCCCTGGAAACAGCTGCCCCTGCTCTGCAGGAGTCTGTGCGTTCCACACAGCAACGTACACACCTGCTCCGCACTGAAGGGGGGTCAGACAGTGACGGTAATGCAAATCTTCAGACTATTAACCCAGGTCCCTTCCTTTCTTTAACCCAGGACGTGCCAGTCACCTGTTAGCCATGGCATTATCTTCACCTTAAAATACCTCTCAGGACATTGAACAGAGGAAGTAAAACCCCCTCCCCCAAATGGTTCCCTGTTGAGGCATTGTACCGAACCTGCCCCTGGAGAGTGTCTGGTTTTATACTCTTAGGGTATGGCTACACTTACAGTTTGCAGTGCTGGTAGTTTGCAGCACTGGTCATCCAGCTGTGTAGGAGCAGCGCTGGTGTGTGGTCACACTCACAGCTACCAGCGCTGGTGTGTGGCCACATTTGCAGTATTAGCAGCGCTGTTGGGAGTGCTGCATTATGGGCAGCTATCCCAGCATTCAAGTGCAACAACGTGCTTTTCAAAAGAGGGGGATGGAGGGTGGTGTACTGTGACAGGGAGCGGGGAAGATAGAGTGTGGATTTTTGGAGCCAACACTGTGTGTTAGCTTCCTGGATTGGAAAAATCACAAAATGTTCATGAGCCCTTAGTCTTAACTCTTAATTGCAATCAGCCTGCCTCCAACACGGACTCCCCGCTGTTTCACTCACTCCCTGTGGTGTACTGTGACAGGGAGCGGGGAAGAGAGAGATTGGAAAAATCACAAAATGTTTGCGAACCCTTAAAGTCTTGCAAACAGCCTGCATCCAACTCTGTTTCCCCTGCCTCTCATTTGATCGTTCACAGCCAGGTACAGATAGCTCCTGTTTGCTGTGATCAGTGTTTGTTTTTTTAGATAAGCAGTTCAACGGAGCTTCGATCGGCTCCGTTCTGTTTCATTCACTCTCCCTGCCTGCCTCTCATTTGATTGTTTACAGCCAGGTACAGATGATCACAGCAAACAGGAGCTCTGTTCGGAGCTCCGATCGGAGCTCGTTCACAACAAAACAAAGAGAGGCTGCATAACAAAACAAAGAGAGTAATTTATAAAAGCATTCTGGGATACACCTTATACCCTGGAGGCCAATCACAGCGCTGGTGTGTGGCCACACTTGATGACCAGCGCTGCAGCACCAGCGCTGGAATCCTTATTCCCCATGCCGAGTGAGGTGTACGGCCAGCGCTGCAGCCAGGGAGTTGCAGCGCTGGAAGTGCCCTGCAGGTGTGGCCACTTACTAATTGCAGCGCTGGTGGAGGCTTTCCAGCGCTGCAAATCGCCAGTGTAGCCATACCCTTAGAGCTTTTTCTCTTCAAACCCCTTATCCCATCTCTGGGCCAACCTCCGCATTTCAGAGTTTAGAATTTACTCTCATCACCCTCCTATGGCACTTTCCATGTGTATTGGGCAAAGCAAGTGGGGGAAGCTCCATGGCTAATGAAAACCAATGCTCTGGGTGAGGCCTGAACTCATAACCCCAGCAGTGCGCCTACCTCATTAGCCAGTTGTACCCCTGTAGGTGCTTCATAGACAAGCTTGACAGAGGCATAGGCAGTTACCTGTGTCTATGATTAACAACATTGGTGGCTAATGGAAAGGCTGATGGTTCAAACCCACAAGAAGATAGAGGTAGCTTTTTTTTGTGAAGAGAATCAAGTACATTTTAACAAGCAGGAAAACGCCTCAATTCTGATCTAGCCTCATTGGGCAAGCATAAGCAGTACTTTTGCCAGCTGTGTTGGTGGTATAGTGGCAAGCATAGCTACCTTCTAAACAATTGATCTGGGTTTGATTCCCAGCCAATGCAGTGAGGTGATCTTTTTCTCAGCTGGGAATTAGTTTAATTTCAGTCACATTGTATCAGTTTATCAATGGAATGAGAGAATCAATGTCCTGCAGGTCATTAAACACCCAGAGCATTGGTTTAACACTGGCATTACAATGTTTGGCTGTTGTTTTTTTCCTTTACTTCCCTCTCCCTTTTAGACTCAGAGCCTTTAAGGTCAGAAGGGACCAGTGTGATCATCTAGTCCGACCTGCTGCACCTTGCAGGCCAAAAGACACCACCCACCCGCTCCTGGAATAGACCCGGGAGGGGAGGCAGCTCCGTGCTCTGCCCCTACCCCAGGCAGCGCATGGAGCCCTCTGCTCCCCTCCCCCTCCAATGGGTGTGCAGAGATGTGCCAGCAGCACTAAGGTGGCTCCCTGCCCACTCTGCCTCCGCCCCTCCGTGCCGCTCCCAGAAGTGGCTGGCATGTCCCAGCATCCCCTGGGGCGGGGGGAGTGTCTCCATGTGCTGCCCCTGCCCCGAGCACCAACTCTGCAGCTCCCATTGGCCAGGAACTGTAGCCAATGGGAGCTCTGGAGGCAGCGCCTGCAGGCAGCGGCGCACAGAGACCCCATGGCCCCACCCACCTAGGAGCTGTTGCCGGAGGGTTGTGTGTACCGGTCACTTTGGGAGCTGCAGTGCCCGGGGTAAGCGCCACCCCCACTGCACCCCAACCCCCTCCCCCAGCACAGAGCCCACACCCCACACCCAAATCTCCTCCCAGAGCTTTGCTTGTCGTCCTTTCACCAGAACCATCCTTCCTCTCCTGGGCTGCAAGTAGCCACCCCTAGGAAGCCAAGAGGCAGGCACAGGATTCTGCCTCCCAGCAGCCAACCGCACCTCCCCCGGCTTTGCAGAACGAATGGTGACGCTCTACTAACCCCACTTAGCCGCACTGAGGTGCTTAGCTTCTGCCCTGCCTTCCTCAGCTCGACTTTCCTCTTTTCCCCCATTCCTGCCTCACTTCCTCCTTTGGCAACTCACGCAGAGGAGGCCAGCAGGAAGAGCTGGCCTCCGTAGGCCAACCTCCCAGGGCAGAGGAGACCAAGCCACAAGGCTCCAAAAGGTGACTGGCCCAGATCCTCTAGCTTTCCCCTGCTGAGGCCAAGGCTCTTTCTCAGCTCATGTCACCACCCTCTGTCCTGCAGGGGTTGGGCTTATCGCAGGTGTTACCCGAAATAGGGCCAGCTAGTCAGCGTAGGGAGGACTAATGACCCACCAGAGTTTGGCAGAAAGCAGCACGTTTATTATACTAACAGCTAAGATCAAAAGAAGGGGGGGTATCACACTCACACACACGCTCCCAGGACTGGCTCGGCACTGGAGATGTCAGGATTCTGCCAGGTAAGTGTCCCCCAGCACCGCGATGGACGGTGCGATGGAGGTAAGTCTTCCCAAGGCACAATGGACTGCAATGCAGCGAACCACTGGCCAGGCGGTCGGGGCGAAGGGCATTCACTGGAGGTACAAGCTTGTGAGTGACTCCTGAGCACAGGGCCCCTTCCCCTTTTAAGGTCCTGCTCCTCATGGCCTGCGACTGGAGATGACTTGGCTGCATCTGGTGGGTCACACTCCACCTCAGCCAGTGTCAATGCAGTGTCCCTGCTCTGGGTGTGTGAGTGCTGCCTAATGAGAGTCCCAGACACCTTGTCTGTCTAGGAGCTCTTCTGCTCTTCAACCAGCCCATTCATCCCAGCAGCATTCCAGGAGGGAGCGGGAGGGGGAGGGGGAAAGCCACTTCACAGGCATTCAGAGGGGGAGAGGAGACAAAAGCGAGGGGGAGGGGAAGTATAACAGACCTATTGAGCATAGAAATCACTGCTGCTCCTACAACAGCAGGGACAGGCCAGTAGGAGCTGAGAAAAGGAAGCCATCATGTTTCTGCCTGGTTTCAAACCAAGGACTTTTTGCGTGTTAGGCAAATGTGATAACCACTACACTACAGAAACTCTGTCACAGGGCTCTGCCCCTCCCTTCATAAGGGCATAAGAACGGCCATACTGGGTCAGACCAAAGGCCCATCCAACCCCATATCCCCATATCCCAGGCCTACACAACATATGGCCCGCGGACCCTCACTGTGCAGCCCACGGGGGGATTCTAAATCCCCCGCACACGGCACTCTGTGGGCAGCCCAGAGCCCTTTGAATCCCAGCCGCGGCCACTGATTGTCCCTTCCCCGGACCTCTGCCCCAGCTGCCCCCCAGAACCCCCACCCCCTATCTAAGCACCACTGGTCCTTGTCCCCTGATGCCCCTCCCAGGATCCCACCCTCTATCTAAATGCCGCTGCTCCTTGTCCCCCGATTGCCCCCTCCCGAGACCCCTGCCCCTAACTGCCCCTTGGGACCCCAGCCCATATCTAAGCCTCCCTTTTCCTTGTCCCCAACTGCCCCCTCCTGAGACCTCCCCAACTTCCCCCCAGGACCCCACTCCCTACCTGTCCCCTGATAAACCTCTGGGACTCCCATGCCTATCCTATTGCTGCCTGTCCCCTGACTGCCCCCCTGAACCTCTGCCCCATCCAAACCCCCCTGCTCCCTGTCCCTTGACTGCCCCCCGGAACTCCCTACCCCTTCTCCAACCCCCAAACCGCTTACCGTGCCACTCAGACCAGCGTGTCTGGCTCTGTGCAGCTCCAGACACATTGCTGCCATGCTCCCCCATGGAGCCCACAGCCCCTCCCCCCACCCCCTCGTCCCCAGCACCTGCCTTCCAGATTTGAACACCTCAAAATTCAGGAGTGCTCAAGCTCAGTTTGGGCAGCTGGTACTTCATTTCTCCCAAATCAAATATACTGATCCACTGTAACTTGCTGTAGAAAAAGTAGGATAAAATTGAGCACGAAATGCTTATTATGACTGGAATTGCTATTTTCAACAGGCATTGCCTTTTTGTTTGTTTGAAAGGAAGACAGTGATATTGCATTGGCAAATTCCCCATAGAAAGAAAGAGTGGAACAAAAGAATAATAAAAGCACCTCAACTTTCCCTCATTTATGGAGGACAGTCTTATAATATGCATCCAGATCTCCTCCAATCACACAAGCTGAAAATTGTTCCACTTTACTGCAGCTCTGTAACCATGCGGGAACCAGTCCTGTCTGTGTTCTGTGCACATCCAAAATTCCTGCTGAATGACCTGCCCTGGGAGCGTTACCGGTGACCCAGGGCTGGGGAGGCAGGAGGTGTGTGTGTGGGGGAGGCACTGGTGGGGGGGAGCCCAGTGCTGGGGCATCAGCAGGGTGGGGGGAGGGCACTGGTGGGGAGGAAAGGGGGAAGCCCAGCGCTGGGGCGGCAGGGGGTGTGGGTCAGTGGGGGGAGAGCCCAGGATTGGGGCAGCAGGCGGGGTACAGGGGAGAGCCCAGAGCTGGGAAGGGGGGCAGCCAAATTTTTTTTTGCTTGGGGCAGCAAAAAACCTAGAGCTGGCCCTGCCGGGTTCCCCCAGCCGCCAGAGCCCCGGGCCCTTTAATTTTCCCCTGAGGGCTCCCACCCACCTCTTTAGCTAGGAGCCCCTGGTTGATTTAAAATAAAGTATCACCTCCCCACCCCCAACCTTCCTTTTTGGCCCATAGCTGTTTTGGTGGGGCAGCGCTGGGGAAGGAGGGTTTGTTTCCGCAGGGCTGGGCGGCCCGTTTCCGTGGGGCCAGGAGGTTTCGGCCTTCAGCTGTTTTCTTTGGAGGAATGTGGCCCTCGCCGCTTTAAGTTGTGCAGGCCTGCCATATCCTATCTGCCAACAGTGGCCAATGCCAGGTGCCCCAGAGGGAGTGAACCTAACAGGCAATGATCAAGTGATCTCTCTCCTGCCATCCATCTCCACCCTCTGACAAACAGAGGCTAGGGACACCATTCCTTACCCAGCCTGCCTAATATCCATTAATGGACTTAACCTCCATGAATTTATCTGCAAAAAGAACAAGGAGAACATGTGGCACTTTAGAGACTAACAAATTTATTTGAGCATAAGCTTTTGTGGGCTAAAACCCACTTCATCGGCTGCATGCAGTTAAAAATACAGTCGAAAGATATATATACACACACACACAGAGAACATGAAAAAAATGGGTGTTGCCATACACACTATAACAAGAGTGATCAGTTAAGGTGAGCTGTTATCAGCAGGAGGAAAAAACCTGATGTTGGGAGGGGAACAGGAGAAAAGACAAAGGAAGCAAGAGACGAAGAGAAAGGAGGGAGGGAGGAAAAGGTGAAACAAAAAAGGACAAACCCCAATGTCCCCAGTGATTCTAAGGGACAAAATCCCACGTGCAGAATAAAGTTCTGCCTCCTTAAGCTCGTGTTTTCCATGCCTAGAATTCAACTGTCACCAGATGGATCAGACTGAACAGGTTTCAAACCTCCAGGAGGCTCTTACCTTCTAAACAGGGACGGCTGTTTTCTAGTAAAATCACTAAAAGGGAAGGAGAAAACTCGAAAGAGGTTCCTCCTGGCGCTCACGTCCGTGAACCCGAATACTCCCTCAGTCCTCAGAGAGAGACCCGGAGAAGGAGACTTGCTGGAGCAAAGCCACCAGGGGTCTCTGAGGTTTCCCTGGCCATGGTCTGAGGTCCTGCAAAAGGCCTTTGTGATGTCACTGCCACACCCCTCCCTTGCTGTGCTAATGTCCTGCCCCTGGCCAGGCACTTTGGAGGTTTGAGCTACTCCCTGTGGATCACCCCACTCAAGGAGCGTTCGTTCTAGGCAGCAAGCCGGCTAGACAGGGAAACATCAGACGCTGCTCCCAATGCTACACTCAGTTTTTCAGAAATGAGTCGACTTTATGGCCAGAAGAGACCATTAGAGCATCTAATCTGACCCCCTGCATATCACAGGCCTCCTGTGTGACACAATAGCAGTGAGGGAGGGGGTCAGAGGAGGCGAGTGGCGGGCAGTGGCGAGGGTGTGGGTGAGCCGGCAGCACAGAAGGGGGGGGCAGAGGAGGCGAGTGGGAGGGGCTGGTGAGCCAGCAGAAGGGGACTGAGGAGAGGAGCTACGAGTTGGTGGCTGACCTGGTCTGCTGATCTGGTCTGGCTCCCAGCACCTCTCCAAGGGTTGCAGCTGTCTGGAGGTGCTGCCTTCCACGCCTTCCTCATTCACTCCACAGAGCAACTGATTACAAAGTGGGGGGAAGATCTTATTCTACTTCTAGCAAAAAGACATTTTCCTTTTACTACCTTAGAGGCCCGCTATAACATATTAGCAAGGTTCAATGCCACCGTTTGGGCGGGGCGGTGCTAGGGAAGGAGGGTTTGTTTCCACGGGGCGGGTGGCGCTTGGGGGGGATTGTTTCGGGGAGGGGCTCCGCAGCGCTGGGGGGCGGTGTTCGGTGAGGCCGGGGGGGTTTCATCCCTCAGCTGTTTTCTTTGGAGTAATATTGCCCTCGCCGCTTTACGAGCTGTGCAGGCCTAGACTAAACCACAGACTCTGGACTCAGCATTCAAGTATCCTGCAGTCTGAACTTCACATCTGATACATTCCCTCATTGGCTACCATTGTTTGGCCAGCAGGGAAGTGCTTCCTGACCAAAAAGGCAGCCAGATTGGGACCCGTAGGCATGGAATGGCTCTGAAGGAATCAGCTGTTTCTCTCTGTGCTTCATCTAACTTTGGATCCAAATGGTAAAAGACAGTTGTGCCCAATTTAATCATGGCATCCTTCAGGAGTGTGATCAATGCCACTTAACTAGGGAGCAGGGTTCTAAAAATAGTTTACCTGGGCCACAGGTCACCATAGCTTCCATCTCTGGGGTGAAAATCAACCCCTAGTACCTGCAATTTCTACCCGAGTTCTTGTCAAATCTTTGACCTTTCTTGGAGTAATTTGACACTTCTCTGGCGTAGAATTCTTCACCAACCACACAACAGATCAGTAGCGACAGTGAGGTACAACTCCCCCAACTCTGCCCTTTTATTTATTTAATCTGGAGGCACAGATTTAAATTAGGGACTAAATTCAGGTGCGATGTAGAATCCCTGTAAGACACCAAATGTCAGGTCTCTATTAAAAAGAGGTATCTTTCTGCAGCTATATCACATTCAACACGGATTTCATTTTCTACACATTTGCAGCATCTCCCAGGGGTGAGCTGATGAGAAAAGTCACTTCCATGTTTCCCATTTCTACCTCGATAGGGATTGTATTTCCCAAATAATAGGCAACATGCAGCTAATGAGGAAGGAGATCTCTTCAGGAGCCACTTCCCGCAGGGCCTGGGCCACAACGGCTTTGGGAGCCCAATGCATGGGCACTTTGTTTAGTTACAAGTTATTTACGAGGGAATCCTCTTCCCAGACCTTTAGAAAAAATACTGACCTAACCAACTGCACAACAGGGGGATTGGGATGGTGATGGGGAATAAGGGAATCCCTCTGACTTACCCTATCTCCTTCTATTGTTACAAAGGGTGAAATGACATTTTCTCCTATCCCTGCCCTGTTCCTGCTCTTTGTTATAGTTCAATATATTTTAAGTGAGAAAAATGGTAGTAAAAATATCTGCTCCCGAGCACAACCTGAACCAACATCAGAGCAACTGGGAGTGAAACAACTTCTTCCCCAAGAGTGAACTCGATGACTAACAATGGCTGTGAAATGGGGGAACAGTATAACCGTGATGCTCAGGGTTTGTTTAGACTAGGGAAAGTGATGGAGTTTAGGTCAGGTCAAGGGGGAAGCTAATGGCAACCCCTGCACCTGGGCTGCATCTGCACAACAACTATAATTGTCTTGTTACACCAAGATCACTAACTTGAGCAGCCAATGCCATATACAGTCCTAGTGGATGGAAGGCACAGGTAGCTTTAGCCTCAGTGTAGCTTGTTGGGATCAAACCTCTCTCCCCCCACCTGGAGCTGACGAACATTCCTGGCAGGAGGGAAACACACTCATTTGACTCAAAGGAAAGGAGTTGATAGAAAAGATCACAGGACTGACACCAAAGAAGGATGAGCTGCAAAAGGCAGAAGCAGGCAACTGATCTGGTGGAGCTGAGACACCACGGTGAAGATGGTACAAAAATCACTGGGTGGGAATTAGCAAATAGGTTTTTTGTTTTTGTTTTTTAAATCACTTCTCCAGCCCTAGTCAAGGGATTTATAACAGTTCTCTCTCATGTGGATTTTCTGATGTGTAATAAGGTTTGAGCGCTGATTGAAGCTTTTCCCACACTCAGGGCACATGTAGGGCTTCTCCCCTGTGTGGTTTCTCTGATGTCTGATAAGGTCAGAGCTCCACCTGAAGCTTTTCCCGCACTCAGAGCACATGTAGGGCGTCTCCCCTGTGTGGATTATCTGATGTCTGATAAGGTCAGAGCTCCACCTGAAGCTTTTCCCGCACTCAGAGCACGTGTAGGGCATCTCCCCTGTGTGGATTCTCTGATGTGTGATAAGGTCAGAGCTCCACCTGAAGCTTTTCCCGCACTCAGAGCACGTGTAGGGCATCTCCCCTGTGTGGATTCTCTGATGTGTCATAAAGTTTGAGCGTCGATTGAAGCTTTTCCCGCACTCAGAGCACGTGAAGGGCGTCTCCCCTGTGTGGATTCTCTGATGTGTCATAAAGTTTGAGCGTCGATTGAAGCTTTTCCCGCACTCAGTGCACGTGTAGGGCGTCTCCCTTGTGTGGATTCTCTCATGTCTGATTAGGGCAGAGCTCTGCCCGAAGCTTTTCCCGCACTCAGAGCACGTGTAGGGCAGCTCCCCTGTGTGGATTCTCTGATGTGCGATAAGGGCAGAGCTCCACTTGAAGCTTTTCCCGCACTCATGGCACATGTAGCGTCTCTCTTCCAAGTTGATTCTGTTGCGTGGAATAAGGACTGAGTGGTTATTGTAGTTTTCCTCTGGCCTCTGCTGAGTCTCACAGGCTTTTGTGTTTTCTGGGAGTGCACAACTCCTGGAAACATTCCCTTTGGATCTTCCTGATAACATCCAATCTGCATCTACTTGCACAGTGTCTTCCTGCTGGGGTTTTTCCTCCTCATTTTCACTCACCATCTCATTGCCGGATGCGAGACAGAGAGAATCCAGACATAGGTCACTCCCTGTGCCTGAGAAAAAGGAAATGTCAGAGAGAGGAATGGAAAAAGGGATGAACAAACCAAAATATATGTGGGAGAGATCAAGCCTATCAGGTGCTGATTTTCCCCAAACCCTTCCACAGAGAAGAGGGGAAGGCATCAGTTCTGGGTCCTCATTGCACCATAACTCTCAGGGGAAAGTGAGATCGGGGAGGGACCTGCTGCCAGTTGTCACTCATGGCTTCCCTCCTATTCTGACTGACATCTGCCATAATGATTCCACATCTGCAGGGAACAATCCTGAACTTCGAGAGCTCACAAGGTCTTTGTAGGGCATCCCAAATGTTTCCTGCATTCCCACACAGTTGTTGAGTTGTTTAACTGATTCCTCACCTGCGAAGGCAGCTCTCGGGAGCACTTCTTTCTCAGAGCCCTGGATGTCTGGGACCCACGGTTCTTCCCCTCGTTCCAGCTGCGAGATCACATCAGGTTTGGAAACTGGAAACCCTACTGCAGGCAAAGAAAACAAGGGAGGTCAATGGAATTTGTGGGATACTTGTCACAAAGAATATTCCATAGTTTTAACCCCATCTCATTTTTAGACAGTAACATCTGTAGCTCTCAGGATTCATCTGCTTGCCTGCATCAATATCTCTTTTCTTATAAGTACAGTATTGTGATAGGTTTATTAATTCATATTAAAAATATATTTGGCTGTAATGCAAGAAACCTACAGGCCAAAAACCTGCATTTTAAGCTAAAGCAAAGTTAGCATAGCTACATCCTGTGCCCTTTTACCCAGAAAAGGAACTGTTTTTCCTATACCCAAATAAAGTGCCTACGCTTAGGTCTAAGACCCTTTACCTAGACCAACAGACAATGAAGAATAGCAAAGGGGATTTTTCAAAGTTGCACTCACAGACTAAACAAGTACCCCACAAGTGCGCAGATACCTGTCATCCATACGCACATACATACTAGCCTATGGAGTAAGCGTACCCTAACATTTCTATGAGGGAAGACTGAAATTTGGGCATAAGAGGAAGGATTTCCGGCATTTATTTCTATAAAAAGAGGTAACCTACCTCACTATGGTATCCCCACCCCCACCTCGACCTCCTCCTTCTTCTCTACACTTCACCATCTTCAACTACGTATTCATGCTATCCATCTACGACAGCTATTAACCAGTAATACGCTGCACTTATTTTCTTTTCAAACCTTAAGTTCAAAAGAGACTCGGCTAAGCTTGGTCTCTCTAAACTTTATTTTAATTTGTGTATCAGATTATTTAGTTGACCTAAAAAGTAAATTCCAAAGTAGAGTTGACAGCTCTTTGCATTAGTTTCTCTTGCAAGAGCTGTGAAACCAGAACCGCCAGAGGCGAGGCCAACAGCAGTTTATCAAAACAGGGTGTGAATATTAACCAAAGTTTGCAGCACATAATATTGTATCATCATATGTATCTCCTGAATAACAGTAATACAATTGTAACTCTGTAATTCTACCTGTTTTACAATTTACTTACTATTTCATTGAGTTTAATAAAGTCTTTATGACTATATCTGTCTCCCTGTGAGCTTCCTGTCATACCCCTGAAGGTCCCTTTATCAATTCTGTGGAACCCAATTCGAAACACGAACTTTTATCTTTATCTTTTATCTTCTGATTAAACAAATTGGCAAGCCTAAACCCATATTAATATAAATGATTAAGTATTATTAATTAATTAAAATAATTACAATACAAATTAAATTAAGTTGATAAATCAAATCAACATTACTAACACACCCCAAATAAGGCTACGCATCCCAAGGCCATCTTCCTTGGCTCAAAGTGGCAGGAGAGTTACTATTATAACAAATCATATTCATTACCTTAGTGCCTAAGGACCAACAGTGGGTCCCCATTGTGCTAGGCAAAGTGCAAACAGGGAATAGTAGATGGCCCATGCCCTGAAGAATTTACAATCTAAATCAGGGGTAGGCAACCTGCGGCAGCGAACTGATTTTCAGTGGCACTCACACTGCCTGGGTCCTGGCCCCTGGTCGGGGGGAGAGGGGGGCTCTGCATTTTAAATTAAGCTTCTTAAACATTTTAAAAACCTTATTTACTTTACATACAACAATAGTTTAGTTCTATATTATAGACTTATAGAAAGAGACCTTCTAAAAACATTAATATGTGTTACTGGCACACGGAAGCTTAAATTAGAGTGAATAAATGAAGACTCAGCACAGCACTGCTGAAAGGTTACCGACCCCGATCTAAATAGACAGGACAGACACAGAATGGGGGAAGGGGTAGAACTCACTGTTAGAATAGAGATATTCAGGCCTGCCTGTAAAGCCTAGACTTTAAGAACGTAGGTGTATTTTTATCATTTTGTCTTTATACCCCTGTAACTAGCTAATTATCAAAATCTCAGTCTGCCTGTGTCTGGGCCTTCTCTCACTAGGATAGGCTGAGGCCTTGTTCTTAGGCTAAGGCCTTTGGCTAAGCAGCAGGGGCAGCCATAAGCTGGGAAGCGAAGGGTCACATCCTCACATCCCAAACCGGTCACACTGAAATAAGGTGCTATTGGGCTGTTAGGAAGATGATCCTGTCCTGATAGTGCCCATCGCCACCAGATAAAGATACAGATCTTAAGATGGATAAAGAAAACTTTCTTTGATAGCAGCCTGTCTGGCAAGAAATCACTTATCAATGGTTGTGAAACCCTCATTTCTGTACTGTTTTATCTTTATGGCCACCACTTTAACCTTGTTAATCAGTCTGGTTCTCTAATTGTTTCTGTCTGCTGCATAATTATTTTTTCTAGGTGTAAGTTCATTAGGGCAGTGGAACATGCTTGCTTGGAAATAACCCCAATAAACATCGCATTATCTGTGCTTCAGACTTCTGGTAATTTGCTGCTTGCTGTCTGCGTGACAAGAACCAGGGAAGTGGGAGGGTGAAGGGAAAACCCTCTAACAAATGGGCATGACCTGATAACCAAGAGGTGAGCCTTTAAGGAAGGTTTTAATACACTTTGGAACAGCTCAGGGATTCCCATGAGGACTGAGAGGGAGCGATGGTAAACACACATTTAGATCCTTTTCTTGTTTTATATATTTTTCCCATAAGGCTGAACCTCTGGCACTGTCATGGATCCATAGGATCTGTGCAATGCCCTGGCTTTTAAACAGTCCTTGGGAGGTGCCCCTTGAGTGCACTAGACCCCCCAAGGGCTCCCACTCTTCCACAAGGACAGGCCACTTAGCTTCAGCACCTGACAACGAGCCACTTCCTCGGTGCACTTCCTGCACACTCCTCTCCACTTCTTCCCATTACTCTCAGCCAGCAACACCTCCCAGCACCTTGGGAGATTCTTGTGTTCCCTCCTCGTCTCTCACAACCTCGTCCCTCCCTGCTGCTTCTTAGCTCTAACCCTGCACACACCCTCCCCATGTCCTGACACCCCAGAATTATCTACTCCCCTCTTCTCCTCCCTTCCCACAGCTCTGTTCTCCCTTCATCCGTGGGGTCCTGAATGGCAACATTATACGCTCTCCTATCAAAATAGGAGCTCATCTGACTGTCACACAAGCCATGCATGAGTCATACACCTATTTACTCAATTTAGAATTCTATAGGAGGTATATTTTCCTCTTAAAATGAGGAATAGGCATGAAAGCTACAGTTATTAATGTATCCAATAAGGACACATTAAATGCAATTTTAAAATGACCGACGGCACCAAAAAGGCACATGTCCAAAAATGATACTAGTGGGTGGGAGATAAGGCAAAAAAAGGGGGAGCAAGGAAACCTGTATGACAAATAAAGGTATAAAGTTATTACTACTCAGGTTCTTCAGAGACCCCACAGCTTCTAATAACTGAGGGGACAGGACTCCTTACCCAGCGAGGACACTGTCTCATAGTTCTCCTGCATGACACCCCTGTAGAGGGCTCTCTGAGTGGGGTCCAGCAGAGCCCCCTCTTCCCTGGTGAAATACACAGCCACCTCCTCGAAGGTCACCGGCCCCTGAAAGAGCAAGAGTCCAACACTCAGTACCTGCTGCCCCACTCACAACCCCACTATTCACGGAACAGCAGCACCAGGGAAATGGAAGCTCCGGGAGGCACATGTTAACAGAGTCCCACCCCACCTTGCTTAGAGCAGCCAGGAGGCATCAGAGGGTGGAAAGAGAGAACCTCTGTGTCTCCCAGCTGACAGACGGAGGCAGGATCTTCACGTTTATCACATACCTACTAGCCAGAGCTTAATATAGGAGATGGGGCTGTCTCTGGACCCTGCTGGTGGCTCCCTGGTAGGAATCCCACCACTCTCCAAATAAAATATATGGAAGAAAGGGGAAGTCAATAGTAAAGAATAGAAGGTCAGAATTGTAGAAAGTTGGCAAGGGAAGCTATCAGAAATCAATGACCAATTAGTGAAAATAAGAAGGAAGTTTTTAAAAAGTATATTAAGTACAAAATTAATCCTAACAATGGAAGTGGCAAATTACTAGATGGAAATGGCAGAATTATCAAAAATAATGTAGAAGAGGTAAAAGTGTTCAATAAATATTTCTCTCCTGGATTTGGAGAAAAACGGATGATGTAAGTCATATAAGACGTTGACGACGACAGTCTTTCCATTCCAACAATAACTCACGAGGATGTTGAACAGCAGCTATTACAGTTAGACATGTTTAAATAAGCAGGTCCAGATAACTTGTATCCCAAGAGTTTTGAAAGACCTGGTGGAGGAGTGTGGTGGACTGTTAATGGTGATTATAATTAGGACTTGGAACACTGGGGAAATTCCAGAAGACTGGAATAAAGCTAATGCTGTGCCAATATTTTAAAAGTGTAAAAGAGATGACCCAGCTAATTACAAGAGTGTTAGTCTGATACTGGGCAAGATAATGGAGCAGCGAATATGGATTTAATTAATAAAGAATGAAAGGAGGGTAATATAATTAGTACCAATTAACAAAGGTTCAGAGACAACAGATCCAATCAAACTAACGGGATATCCTTATTGGATGAGATCAAAAAGTTTGGTTGCAACTAATAGTATTGATGTAATATACCTAAATTTCTGTAAGGCATGTGACTTGGTTCAGCACAACATTTTGACTAGAAAACTAGAAAGATAAAAATAAACACAACATACATTAAATAGATTAAAAACTATAATTGTAAATGGGGAACCATGCTTGAGTAGATTTCTTTCTAGGGGGTTCCCACAGGGATTGGTTCTTGGCCCTGTGTTATTTAACATTCTTATCAATGACCTGGAAGAGAATATAAAATCATCACTGATAACGTTTGCAGTTGCCACAAAGATTGGGGTTGGTGGTAACTAATGAAGTGTCAGTAGGTTCAGCACTGGGAGTCTGGGAAGTTTTCACAGCCCTGGCTAGAGGGTTATTTCCTGTTCCACAAAGAGGGGAAGTTCCATTCCCAACACCTGTGCCTTGAAATTAGGCCCTGACACTACACCCCACATGCAGCCTAGTGGTATGATTATCAAATGATTAGGACATAATTATGAGGCATTTTGTGCAAGATGCGTCATGTTCAGTGTCATTGGAAAAGTTATGATTTGCTGAATATGATTGTCCTATTTGTGTGCAGGTATCATGTTTGTATCTAAAGTTATGGATATTGACTCTGTATCTGTATTTCAAATGTGCTTACTCTGGGTAACAGCCACAACGAGCCTTTCAGGTACAACAAAGAAGCCAGACAGTGTTCATGGCTCATCACTCATCAACAAAGACAATGGACCATGGAAGAGCTTAGCCTTCCTGTGAATGTTTCAGCCAGCCTATGAGTCATGGCTACTATGACTCAGCAGGACATGCTAGAGCATGTGACCAGACCATTTGACACTAAACTCCATTTTGGTACCTGTATTTTTCCACAAACTGGACTGGGAACTGAGTTTGGAACAAAGGGGTCCCGCCATATGGAAAAGCTACATAAGGTGGGGTGTGATGGCATCTCTTGGCCTCATTCCGCACACAAAAGAACTCCTGGAAACACCTGAGGAACAAAGACTGAACTGGGGGATGTGCTGGTCCCAGGGTAAAGGGATTTCTAGCTTGTGTATGGAAACTTGGTGGACTGCTTCTATCATCAGTCAGGATGAGAAATTGCTAATTCAAATTCTATCCAGATAGTATGTTAGGCTTTTTTGAGTTTTTGGTTATTTGCTAAGTCATCTGCTTTGATCTGTTTGCTAACACTTATCACTGGGAAATTGGCTGTTGTCTTCTCTCTCTCCTTGAGTGGCTCAGGTAAAGCACTCAGGTAGCTTAGTTGGGTGTATGGCGCCACCTGCTGTCGTGTTGGGTGATAACAGGGCCTGAAGAGGCTGGCTGAATGTCCAGCAAAGCAGTGTGAGAAGGTGTGATGGAGTAGGGGCTGTCTGTGTGGGGGAGCCAGGGATTACTTTAGGTGAGAGACAAGTGCTCAGCCTGTAACCTGAGCCAGGGAGCGGTGTCAACGCCTTTGCCCGGGAAGGTGGACAAAGGAAGGGGCTGGCTGGAGGGAGAGGAGTTTAGTTTTGGTTTTGGGCTGGGTGGTTGGAATTTAGGGGATTAAGCTTCCTGGACCCCAGAGGGGCTTGACTGAGGGGTGCTGGCTGTGCCTCCAAGCTCTGCTGTAACCTGCATTCCTGTTGTCCAATAAACCTGTTTTACTGGCTGGCTGAGAGTCACTGTGAGTCCTAGGAAGAGGGGTGCAGGACCAGACTCTCCCACACTCCGTGACAACTGGTGGCAGCGGTGGGATTTACTGCACCCCCATGGACGGTGCTTCCTGCAGTAAGTGACTGGGGAGCAGTAAAAGAAAGGGACAATTTTAGGGGTAATTAGCCCCTGGGAGTGTGTGACCAGAGAGAAAGAATTTGCAGTAACAGGGTCCCCCGGGGGATTGCAGCGAGCGGTCCCAGGGGCGGAGGAGTCTGCGGCTCGACCCTGGCAGAGAGGTGGTGACCTCAAGAAGGGCTGGTGCACTAGGGGTCTCCCTGGAAATCGTGGGGAGCGGTGAGCACCCCAGCCTGTGAGTGGCCAGCAGGAAGATGTATGCCAAGCGGCGTAAGTGCGACCTGGTGGAGCTGTGCAAGCAGAGGGGGCTGCGCAGAGGGAGGCTCACCAAGGACCAGCTGATTGCCCAGCTGGAGGAGGGAGACCGCTTGAATGAACTGATCCCTGTGTCTGAGGGAAGCAGCCTGGCAGATGCAGCGCAGGCCCCAGTGTCTGTCCCAGCTGGGAGTGGTCAGCCGGCAGCTGAGGGCTTCCCGAGACCCCCCATCCCTATGCCTAGGGGAAGGGCGGGGAGGAGCCCAGTGAATACCGAGGGCACTGTGACCCCTCCGGCCAGCAGGGGTCCTCCCGGCGAAGCTCACCCCCCAGCAGGGGATCGTCCCGGCGACGCTCGGCATCCGTGGAGCGGAAGCGGCTGGAATGGGAGAAGGAGCTAAAACAGAGAGCTGGAGGATCGTGAGAAACAGAGAGACCATGACCGGGAGGAGAAAGAGAGACAGCATCATCATGAGCTGGAACTGGTGAGGCTGAGGGGCAGTGAGCCCCCGGCTGCGGTGAGTGAGGGGGGGCCCAGGACTGCGCAGAGTTTTGATAAGTGCATCCTGCCCCAGCGTAAGGAGGGGAAGGACATGGATGACTTCCTGGATGCCTTTGAGATGGCCTACAAGCTGCACCAGCTAGATCCTGTGGACAGGCTCCGAGTTCTCACCCCCTTACCGGACCCCAAGGCCGTGGCATTGTACGGCCAGCTGGAAGAGGCGGAGAAAGGGAACTACGAACTATTCAAGCAGGCCCTGCTGCGCGAGTTTTGGCTGACTCCTGAGATGTACCGGGAGAGGTTCCGGAGTCAGTATAAAACCCCTGAGGTCTCCTATCTGCAACTAGCCGTCCGCATGGAGGGATACATCAGCAAGTGGGCAGATGGGGCCCAGACGAAGGGGGACGTGATTAAACTGCTGCTACTGGAGCAACTGTATGAGCGGTGCCCATCCGACCTGAGGCTGTGGTTGAGGGACCAAAAGCCGGAGAACCCGCAACATGCAGGGCGGCTGGCCGATGACTTTGTGAAGAGCCGGTCGGGGGGTGGCAGGGAGGAGTCCTAAAGGAACAGGCCCGCTGCGATGCAGAGAGAGAGTCATCCTGGGACCACCCAAAGGGGGAATCGGGAGAACCCCCTCCCAAGGGGAATGCCTAGCGTCAGGGACAACCGACCAGTTTGAGGGGACCAAGGGGACATGAGCTGCTATCACTGTGGCCAGAGGGGCCACATACGATCCCAGTGCCCCAGGCTCAAGGACAGACTGAGCAGACCGACCTCACACCAGATTAACTTGGTAGAGACCCAGCTGGACGAGGGGCAGTGTTCCCAGGAAAGGGAGGCTGGCCGCGTACCACCGTCGAAGGGAGGAGGGCCCCAGGTCAGCTCCTCTGGGAGGCTGGATGCTCCAGGCTCCGAGTTTTTGGTTTACAGGGTGGGGGCGAGGCTGCCCCTGCGGAGCGAGTGCCTTGTTCCCCTGGAGGTAAATGGGAGAAAGGTCACTGGGTACTGGGACACGGGCGCAGAGGTGACGCTGGCCCGACCCGAGGTGGTGGCCTCAGATCGGATGTTGCCTTACACCTACCTGACCCTGATGGGCGTGGGCGGGACCCCATTCAAAGTGCCCATGGCGAGGGTACACCTGAAGTGGGGGGCCAAGGAGGGCCCCAAGGACGTGGGGGTACACCCATATTTGCCCACGGAGGTGTTAATGGTGGGGGACCTGGAGGTCTGGCCCAGCAATGCCCGGGGTGCCCTGGTCGTGACCCGTAGTCAGAGTCGGCGCAGGGCACTGCACCCTGACAACGGGGAAGGTACTCTGCCCGAGGGGAGGGACCGACCAGGGACACGGCTCAGAGGGGCTGCGGCCTCAGACCCAGCCAGCGAGAGAGAACAGGTCCCCATCCCTGTCCCAGCTGCTGAGTTCCAGGTCGAGTTGCAGAAGGATCCCTCCTTGCGGAAGCCCAGGGAACGGGCTAACCTCAGTGCGGTACAGACCATGAGGAGAGGTTGCAAGGAGAGGTTCCTGTGGGAGAAGGGGTTCCTGTACCGAGAATGGGCTCCCCCCGGGGAGGTGGAGTCACGGGGGATCAGGAGGCAGCTGGTGGTTCCCCAGAAGTTTCACCACAAGCTGCTGTACCTGGCCCATGACATCCCTCTTGCAGGGCACCAGGGAATCCGACGCACCAGGCAGAGGCTGCTACAGAACTTTTACTGGCCTGGGGTCTTTACCCATGTTCGACAGTACTGCCGATGCTGTGACCCCTGCCAGCGGGTGGGGAAGGCCCGAGTCAAGGGGAAAGCAGCTTTGAGGCCTTTACCCATTATAGAAGAACCTTTCCAGAAGGTGGCCATGGACATAGTGGGACCTCTCAGCAAGGCGACCTGGTCGGGGAAGAAATACATTCTGGTGGTAGTAGACTTCGCCACTCGCTATCCTGAGGCGGTGGCCTTGTCCTCTATCGAAGCAGACACCGTGGCAGATGCGCTGCTGACCATTTTCAGCCCGGTGGGGTTCCCCAAGGAAGTCTTAACGGACCAGGGGTCCAACTTCATGTCGGCCCTGCTCCGGTGCTTGTGGGAGAAATGTGGGGTCCGGCACAACTGGGCCTCAGCGTATCACCCCCAGACCAACGGGCTGGTGGAAAGGTTCAATGGGACGCTAAAGATGATGCTAAAAACATTTATGAATCAGCACCCGCAGGATTGGGACAAGTACTTACCTCACCTGCTGTTCGCGTACAGGGAGGTACCCCAGGAATCTACTGGGTTTTTGCCTTTCAAACTGTTATATGGAAGGCGGGTAAGGGGGCCCCTGGACCTGATGAGAGACGAATGGGAAGGGAAGGTCGCTCCCGATGGAGAGTCAGTGGTGGAGTATGTCCTGACCTTCCGGGAAAGACTGGCCGAGCTCATGGGCCTGGCCAGGGAGAATCTGGCCAGAGCCCAGAGGAAGCAGAAGGTCTGGTATGACCGCACGGCACGGGCCTGCACCTTCGCCACCGGGGATCAAGTGATGGTTCTCATCCCCATGAGAAAAAACAAACTCCAGGCTACCTGGGAAGGGCCCTTCAAGGTTGTCAAGCAACTAAATGAGGTAAACTATGTGGTGGAGCTGTCGAACCGGGCTGATCACCGCCGGGTGCACCATGTGAATATGATGAAGCCATACTATGACAGGGGGAATGTGGTGTTGGCCATGTGTGGACATTGGGAGGAGCAGGGAGATGACCCTTTAGTGGATCTATTCCCTGGGACAAAAGCTGGTTCCCCCCTGGAGGCAATTCCCCTCTCTGATCAGCTGACCCTGGCCCAGCATGCTGAGATCACAGGGGTGCTGCATCTATACCGACAGCTGTTTTCCAACCAGCCTGGACACATTAATTTGACTGTCCAACGGGTAGAGACTGGGTCACACACCCCTATAAGATGTTCCCCTTTTCGGGTCACCGGGAAAACTGCCCAGAACCTACAAAGAGAGGTCAGGGACATGCTGGCTTTGGGGGTGATCCAGCCGTCTTCCAGCCCTTGGGACTCGCCGGTGGTGCTGGTCCCCAAAAGGGATGGGTCGATCCGGTTCTGTGTGGACTATCGAAAGCTCAATGCCATCACCGTATCTGATGCCTACCCCATGCCCAGGCCTGACGAGCTCCTAGACAAGCTGGCAGGCGCTCGGTACCTCACCACCATGGATCTTACAAAGCGCTACTGGCAAGTGCCGCTGGACGCAGATGCCAGGCTGAAATCGGCCTTTATCACCCCTCTGGGGCTCTACGAGTTTCTGATCCTGCCCTTCGGCCTCAAGGGAGCGCCGGCCACCTTCCAGCGCCTGGTGGATCAGTTCCTGCGGGGGATGGAGAGTTTTGCCGTGGCGTATATTGACGACATCTGCGTCTTTAGCCGGACCTGGGAGGACCACGTGTCCCAGGTTAAACAAGTGCTGGACCGACTCCAGAAGGCTGGGCTAACCATAAAGGCTGAGAAGTGCAAAGGTAATAGGCAAACCCAGATTTTGACAAGCACTTTATGGTGTTCACCGACGCCTCAGACACAGGACTGGGGACGGTGTTAATGCAGGAGAATGAAAAGGGGGAGAGACACCCTATCGTGTACCTGAGCAAGAAGTTGCTACCCCGGGAGCAGAACTACGCGGCCATCGAGAAGGAATGCCTGGCCATGGTGTGGGCCCTTAAGAAACTAGAGCCATATCTCTTTGGGCAACACTTCACCGTGTACACCGACCACTCTCCCATGACCTGGCTGCACCAGATGAAAGGAGCCAACGCCAAGCTCCTGAGGTGGAGCCTGATCCTGCAGGACTATGACATGGACGTGGTCCATGTGAAGGGAAGTGCCAACCTGATAGCGGACGCGCTGTCCCGGAGAGGGGGCCCTGAACTTCCTCAGGTCACTAGGCAGAGTGACCCCGCTCAGTTCAGTCTCAAAGGGGGAGAGCTGTGATGGAGTAGGGGCTATCTGTGTGGGAGATGGGAGAGCCGGGGATTACTTTAGGGGAGAGACAAGTGCTCAGCCTGTAACCTGAGCCAGGGAGCAGGGAGCGGTGTCAACACCTTTGCCCGGGAAGGTGGACGAAGGAAGGAGCCGGCTGGAGGGAGGGGAGTTTAGTTTCGGTTTTGGGCTGGGTGGTTGGAATTTAGGACCCCAGAGGGGCTTGATTGAGGGGTCCTGGCTGTGCCTCCCAGCTCTGCTGTAACCTGCATTCCTGTTGCCCAATAAATCTTCTGTTTTACTGGTTGGCTGAGAGTCACTGTGAGTCCCAGGCAGAGGGGTGCAGGACCGGACTCCCCCACACTCCGTGACAGAAGGGCCAGCCCAGCTTGAGGGTTAGAGGGCACAGCGGTTCCCAGAAGCTCCCCAGACTGCACCCCGGGGTGACAACCCATCACACCCTAGAGTACACAAGTCTCAGCAGGTTTGTCACATCCTTTCCCCTCCCATTCCACACCCTAGATAGTTCCTGCCTCCCAACCTCATATACAGTTACTGCTCCTTTCCTCCAACCAGAACCCACCACCAGCTCCCTGAGAATCCCTTACCTGAGCCAGCTCCATTGCAGCCATTTCCTTCCCCTGGAGGGGATGATTTGGGGCGAAATGTGGACGTTATTCTGTAGCCTGCCAGGGCGAGAAGGGCAATGTGAGTTCAGACAGGGTTTCTGTCCTTTCCATATGTCGATTCCCCCCAGCATTTTTCCCTGGTAATGGACATTCTAGGTTCTGCCACACTGTGAAGCACAGAGTGACCTTATTCCAGTACACGCCTAGTCCCCTCCCACCAGGGTGTAACCCTCTGACACCCTCTGAAACCCTCCCAGTAACAGAGTCTCTGTGTTACACTTATCAAGTTTGCAGATTCAAAATGATCTGGACAAACTGGAGAAATGGTCTGAAGTAAACAGGATGAAATTCAATAAGGACAAATGCAAAGTACTCCACTTAGGAAGGAACAATCACTTGCACACATGCAAGACAGGAAATGACTGCCCAGGAAGGAGCACTGCAGAAACAGATCTGGGAGTCACAGTGGATCACAAGCTAAACATGAGTCAACAATGTTACACTGTTGCAAAAAAAGCAAGTATAATTCTAAGATGTATTAGCAGCAGTATTGTATCTATTGGGTTTCCTGGAAACGGGGCGGGCAGGAGCCCACCCCATGCTAACGGATCCCCCCCAGCCTAAGGGGAGGATCCACAGGACCTCAGAAACCCACTAATTTCAGGGGACAACTAATAAAAGAACAGGGACAGGAGTGCGGTCAAAGGGTCATAAGAAGGGAGCCTGACGGGGACACTGAGCAGAGAACCCCGGACAGCGCCCACTGCTCCTCGAAGGCGTCAAAGGAGCCAGCGGACGCCGCCCAGAGGAACTCCGCCCGGAGATGTGAACGGACTAAGGATCGGAAACAAGCCCCACAGTCGCAGGAGTCTCCATTGTCCAACCGCCTCTCCCTGGTCGCGTAGATGGCCATTTTAGCCAGGGCGAGGAGGAGGCTGTCCAGGAGGTCCCGCGACTTTGTGGGGCCACGGATAGGGAGTGCATGGAGAAGGAGGTGAGGGGAAAAGTGCAGCCAGAAACGCAAGAGGATATTGGTGAGGAGCCGGTATAGGGGCTGCAGCCTGGCACACTCTAAGTAAACGTGCGCCAGGGTCTCCCTCACGCCGCAGAAGGGGCAGGTGTCTGGGACAGGGGTAAACCGCGCCAAGTACACGCCCATGCTCACGGCCCCATGGAGGAGCCGCCAACTGATATCCCCGGCGGGCCTCGGGACCAGGGTGGAGTAGAGGCTGGCCCACCAGGGCTCCTCACCCTCCAGAGGTGGCAGGCGGTCCCGCCACTTGGTGTCGGGGCGGTGTAAGCAAGACACGAGAAGTAATTCTTCCGCTCTACTCCGCGCTGATTAGGCCTCAACTGGAATAGTGTGTCCAGTTCTGGGTGCCACATTTCAGGAAAGATGTGGAAAAATTGAAGAAAGTCCAGAGAAGAGCAACAAAAATGATTAAAGGTCTAGAGAACATGACCTATGAGGGAAGAACGAAAAAATTGCATTTGTTTAGTCTGGAGAAGAGAAGACTAAGAGGGGACATGATCAGCTTTCAAGTACATAAAAGGTCATTTCAAGGAGGAAGGAGAAAAATTGTTCTTCTTAACCTCTGCAGACAGGATAAAAAGCAATGGGCTTAAATTGCAGCAAGGAACGTTTAGGTTGGACATTAGGAAAAACTCCCCAACTGTCAGGGTGGTTAAGCACTAGAATAAATTGCCTAGGGAAGTTGTGGAATCTCCGTCATTGGGGATTCAGAAAGAAAAAGGTTGAGAACCCCTGGAGTAAGGGATCATCTGTCACAAAGGTGAGCTCACCTGCGTGGTGAGATATATGGGATCACCCAAGGGGACTGTCTGTGATTCCATGTTAATACTGTTACAGAGCCTGAAGCGTTTACACTGGATACTTGGTTGGTGAAATCTCCATACAGACCTCGCACCCAATTTGGGGTTTGTTCCCTGCTTCTTGCCAGTCTGCCCGAGGCTGGTGCTCGTGCTCTCGAGTCACTGGGGACAGCGTTACAGAGAGAGGGGCTGTGACTTCCCCACGGTCACTGAACAGGTCTGTGACAGAGCCAGGAACAGACCCTGTTAGCTCCAGAGCCCCGTCACCTGCAGCTTGGGAAGGTCCCCCGAGCACACTGTATTAGGCTGCAGGAAGAGGTGTGCAGGGACTGCAGCTGAGCTGCCCTGCCAAGACAGCCTGTGCATCCATGGACAAACCACCTCGCTGGGGGGGTGTCCCCTGGGTCAGGAGAAGTCAGTGTCCAGCCCTGTGGGGCTGTGCTCCTGGCTCATACCTCCAGCACTCACTGCTGCCCCTCCCTTACCAGCTGCACTAGAACCTATTTCTAGCTCGGTCACAGACAGCCTGGGTGACCGTGGCCACGTCAATGTTTCTCCTCCCAACTTCAGTCCCTTTACCCAGCTGCCCACTCACTGGGGTCTCCTCTCTCTCCAGAGCAGCTCACCACTAAACTCTGTATGGGTGGCCCCAGAGCTAAGGCAGGTCAGCTCTGGAATAGTCTTACAAGGGGGGCTGGGGAGTCTCTTTCCCTGGAAGTTTTTAAGAACAGGTAGGACAAAGCTCTGTCAGAGATTATCTACAGATACTTGGTCCTGCCTCGGCAGAGAGAGCTGGACTTGATGACATCTTGAGGTCCTGTCCAGCACTACATTTCTAGGATGCCATGCGATATATATGTACAAAACACAACATCCAGAGTAAAACCCACCACAACATAATGTCAGGAAACTCAGGAAAAAAAAAAAAAAGAAAGAAACAACAAAAGCCACAGCATAAAATGACAATACAGAGGAAAAGAAAACACGATGCAAACTAACACACCCTAGGACAATATTACACAACGAAAAAAAAGAAAGAGCTCATCTCAAACCAGCACAACACAGGCACCAAACATGCTGAGGCAAAACAATGCACCATAAAACTGCTACACATGGTGCGATCACAGTTCCAAATGGCACCATGCAAAACAGCTCAGCGTAGAACAGGACACAGCACAAAAGAGAATTATTTCATTGTAGGCCTGGAAGGGATCTTGAGACGTTGTCTCCTCAAGCCTCCTATGACGAGTCAGGACAAAGTATCCCTAGACGTTCCCAGACTGGTGTCTCTCTAACCTGGTCTTAAAGACCTCCAAGGAAGGAAATTCCACAGCCTCCCTTGGAAGCCAATGCAAGGCAAACACTGACCAAAACAACGCTGTACACACACATGCTGGGCTTGGGGTTAAGGGGAGAGGCAAGAATTCAAACAATCTGGGTTCAGTTCCCAATTTTGCCCCAAATTCCCCATGCAAACTTGAGCAAATTACTTCAGCTCTTTGAGCTTCAGTTTCCCCATCTGTAAAATGGAGAGTCGCCTCCCACCATTGGCCTATTTAGCCTTTGAGCTTTTTGTGGCAAGGCCTCTGTCCCTGTGGGCATGTCGACACTGCAGTCAGACACCGGCGGCTGGCCCGTGCCCGCTGACTTGGGCTCACACGGCTCAGGCTGTGGGGCTGTTTAATTGTGGTGTCGATGTTCCGGCTGGGGCTGCAGCCCAAGGTCTGGCACCCTCCCACCTTGCAGGGTCCCACATCCTGGCCCCAGCCCGAGCCCAGACATCTACACTGCAATTAAACAGCCCCTTCGCCTGAGCCCTGTGAGCCTGAGTCACCTGGCATGGGCCAGCTGTGGGGTTTTAGTGGCAGGGTAGAGATACCCTTGGTGTCTGTTCAGCACCTGTCACAATGGGAACCCTGATCCTGGTCAGTGTCTGTGCAGAGCCCTGCACAACAGGAAGCCTGATCTTGGTCAGTGTCTATGCAAACTCCTGCAGAACAGGGGCCTGACCTCAGTCGGGGACTCTGCAACTCCCAGCATTGCAGGATCTCTGATTTTGTTCAGGTTCCCTGCAGCAACTGGCAAATTGTGGGGACAGGATCTCTGTCAGGGTCTGTGCAGTGCCCAGTAGTGGTGGGGACTGATCAGGGTCAGTGCAGTGCCAGACCCAACAGGGACACAGATCTCAGTCGAGGTCTCTGAAGTGCCCAGCACAATGGACGCAGCAGTTTAGGTCACAGTCATGCGCTGCCTGGCACAAGGGGGGCCAGGATCTCGGTCCAGGTCTCAGTTTTACCTGGCACAACAGTGGGGTCTGATCTCACCTGGGGTCTCTTCAGTGCCTGGCAGAACAGGGCCCAGATCTCAGTTGGGGTCTCTGCAGCAGCTGTCAGAACAGGGCCACGCTCAGTACAATAAGAGCCCTGATCTCAGTCATACACCTGGAGAGAAAAGTGGGAAGATTTTTGAGCATTAGATATCAGTATTTCAGAACTGAGGAGAAAATGGGGCACAAACTAAATACTTGCCAATATAAGGGACAAGCATCATGTGGGGAGATTTTATGTCACCATTCAACCACTCAAGAGGAAAGAGGGGAAATTTGAGGGGATTATACAGCGATATTAAATCAACAACAGAAGGGGATGGATTCTTCTTGCCTCACATTCACATGGCCGGCAGGGATCCCTGGGTGATGTGGCTTTCACAAGGAAGAGGAGTGGGGCTGGAGTGAGGTCACTGGCTATGGGGAGGGGCTGGCAGTGGGGTCTGGGAATGTGACTAGTACAGGGGTCAGCAACCTTTCAGAAGTGCTGTGCCAAGTCTTCATTTATTCACTCTAATTTAAGGTTTTGTGTACCAGAAATACATTTTAATGTTTTTAGACTGTCTCTTTCTGTAAGTCTATAATATAGAACTAAATTACTGTTGCATGTAAAGTAAATAAGGTTTTTTAAATGTTTAAGAAACTTCATTTAAAATTAAATTAAAATGCAGAGCCTCCCTCGGACAGGTGGCCAGGACCAGGCAGTGTGAGTGCCACTGAAAATCAGCTCGTGTGCCATAGGTTGGATACCCCTGGACTAGTAGTTGGGGGGGGGGGGGGGTGCAGGGTTGGCCAGGGTGGGGGAGGGGGAAGTAGCTGGGAGGGGAAACCTGGGGCTGGGCCGTCTCCATGGGGGACACTTGCTCCTCCCTCCCCTTCCTGGCCCTTCCCAGGCCCCGTTGCCAGCAGAGAGGCCCCCCCCCCCCCCCCCCCAGCCCAGCCGTGTCCCTGTCTCAGGGCCCCCCCCCAGCCTCTGCCCATTCACCCTCTGCCCAGCTCAGGAATCACTGGGGGGAACCATTTCCCACCCGCACAAGGACAAATCCCTGCAGGTGGAAATGGGGGAAACCCCCCAAACCTGAGACCTGAACTGGCCACTGGCGAAGGGGAGAGAAAATGGGGCACAATCCGGGGGGGGGGGGGGACAGGGAACTTCTCAGGGGTTGGGGGAGGGGGGGTCACCCTGGGCGCTGCTCGTGGCTCTCTAGGGAGAAAGGGGGCAGGACGGGGGAGGAGGGGGGTCCCCACGGGAGGGGGCAGCGGTAAATCCGAGGGGATCTCAGCCCCCCCCTTTCTCTCCCCGCTCCTCGGGGGTCACCTGCCCCCCCCCGGCCATGTCCGGGCTGCACCGACATTTCCCGCCCGCCCCTCCCCCCGCGATCTGCGCATGCCCAGAGCTCCAACGGCACCAACCCTTCTCCGGCCCGGGAGAGGCTCCAATGGCCCCGCGCGAGCCAAGCAAAGCCGCAGCGCCCAACGCTCCTTCACAGCCCGGTTCCGGCTCCCCCGCTGACATCACTTCCGCTCCGGGAGAGTCAGGAACTACATCTCCCAGCCTGCCGCGGGGCCGCTTCCGCCCTCTCCAGCTCAGGTAAGGGACGGGTTTCAGCAGCTGTTACTGCGCATGCGCCGTGCGAGCCCCGCTGGGGGTGAGAGAACAAACCCGGGGGGGTCTGTGCGGGGGGGCCCGGCCGGGGGGGGTTCTCCAGCTGGGCCCCGCCCCCCGGGCAGCCCCGGGCTCTGCCCGCCCCAGCCCCGCCCGGAGCCCCCGGGGAGTGAGAGACCCCGGGGGGGGCACTGGGGGGGCGGGCACGTGACTCTGCCCCGGGGGACCCGGGAGAAGCCTCGGAGCCGCCTCGGCCCCAGCGGAGCCGCAGCAGCATCCGCCCCCCCCCTCCCCGCTGGGATGGGGGCGGGGCCCGGCGGGGGGGGCGGAGCTTTCTCCAGCTGGGCCCCGCCCCGGGCTCTGCTGAGGCTCCCGGTGACCGAGCCCGGGGGGCGGGGCAGGTCCCGGGCTCTGCGCGGTGCCCCCCCCCCCATCGCTGCCCCCGGGGCGGGGCCCGGAGCTGCTGCCGCGCTGAGGCCGGGAGGATCCTTCCCGCAGCGAGTCTGAGCCGCCCCCCCCCCGGCTCTGCTGTGCCCGGTAACGGGGGGGGGTGTGAAGCGGGTCCCCCCGCCCGGTGCCCCCTTCCCCGCACGGGCGGAGCGGGGCAGCCGCGGGGAGACAGAGCCCCCGGGAACGGGGCGGTGACCCCGGCTCCCAGCCCGGGGCAGGGCGCTAGGGGAGGGGGGGAGGGGACGGGAGAGGGTGTGAGGAGAAATTAGGGGGGGGGCAGGTTCCCAGATCTCTGCCCCCCCCCCCAGCACACTCACTGCAGCCTCCCTGCCCAGGGTCACTTCCCTGTGACCGAGGTGAGGGGCAGAGAGAGGAAGAACCAGCCCCGGACTCTCCCTGTTCCCCCTGCGGCAGGAGTGCGCTGCCCTGGGGGCAGGGGCAGGGGGACCCCCCCCAAGGGGGCTCCTTTGGGTCTGGTCTGGTCCAGGGTTTGGTTCACACCCTGTTGCTGGGAGGGCTTCAAAATGTCTTGGTTGGTTACTGCTGCTGGGGGGAGCACAAGGGGGACAGGAGGGGCCGGGGGCCAGGTCTGTGCTGCACTGTGGGGACTGAGCATGTTCCCAGCCTGGCAGAATCTACAATCTCTGTCTGCAGGGAAAGGGCCTGGGGGAATCGTGATGTGACATGAACTGAAGCCTGTTCTGAAACCTCCACAACTGCCCTTCTTGCCCTGCCAGGCTGCAGAATGACGTCCACCTCTCGCTCCAGCTCGTCCCAGCCTCCCATGGGACAGGGAGGAGAAATGGCTGCAGTGGCGCCAGCTCAGGTAGGGGTTATTGGGGGGTTGCTGGTGGGTTCCTGCTGGAGGGGGAGGGGCAGGAAATACTGAAGAGGTGGCAACTTCCAGGGAGTTAGGGTTGGGGGCGGGGGCAGGGAATACCCTGGGTGAGGATAGGGAGTGGGGACAGAGTGTGACAAACCTGCTGGGACTTGTTAACATGGGCCTAGATCCTCAGAACAAACACTTGGGTGTTGGAGGAGAAAATTCCCTAATTTGTGAAACAGGAAACAGACAAAGCAACTCCCTGGGCGGGGCTGGGAAAACTGACCAGGTTTCCAGTGCTGAACCCTCAGCCTGCTAGCCAGGGGCTGGTGTGACATGGAAAGGGGGCACCCAGCAGGGAGGTGTAGGGAAGATGTCCCGGCCCCTCACATCCAGCTGCTGGCAGTGGGGAGGGTGTTGGGTTCTCTACCATGGGGCTGTGCCTGGACCCTACTGGGGGCTCCATCGCCTGTATCAGCCTCTGGCTAGTAGGTCTGTGGTGGATCTGCTGGGAGAGACAAGGGGCTCTCACTTCGTCCCCTCACCCAGATGTCTCCTGGCTGCTCTCAGCAGTATGGGGCTAGGACTCTGCTGACTCTCTCAGAGCTTCCATTTGATTGGCTCCTTTCCTCCATGAATAGTGGGGCTGTGAGTGGGGCAGCAGGTACTGAGTGTTGGGCTCTTGCTCTTTCAGGGGCTGGTGACCTTCGAGGAGGTGGCTGTGTATTTCACCAGGGGAGAGGGGGCTCTGCTGGACCCCGCTCAGAGAGCCCTCTACTGGCAGGACATGCAGGAGAACTGTGAGAATGTGACCTCGCTGGGTAAGGGTTCCTGTCCCTTCGTTTCTTAGGCCTGGTCTACACTAGGACTTTAATTCGAATTTATCAGCGTTAATTCGAACTAACCGCTCAACCGTCCACACCAGGAAGCCATTTAATTCGAACTAGAGGGCTCTTTAGTTCGAATTTGGTACTCCACCCCGACAGGTGGAGTAACGCTAAATTCGACATGGCTAGCTCGAATTAGGCTAGGTGTGGATGCAAATCGAACTTAGTAGCTCCGGGACCTATCCCACACTGCACCACTCTGTTGACGCTCTGGACAGCAGTCCGAGCTTGGATTCTCTGCCCAGCCACACAGGAAATGACCCGCGAAAATTTGAATTCATTTTCCTGTCTGGGCACTTTGAATCTGACGTTCTGGTTGCACATCGGGGCGAGCTCCGCAGCACCTGCCACGATGCAGAGCTCTCCAGCAGAGGAGTCCGGGCAATCCCAGAATAGAAAGAGGTCCCCAGCATGGACTGACAGGGAAGTCATGGATCTGATCGCTGTGTGGGGCGAGGAGTCTGTGCTCTCGGAGCTGCGCTCCAGCAAGCGGAATGCAAAGACCTTCGAGAAGGTCTCGAAAGCCATGAAAGAGAAAGGATACAGCCGGGATGCGATGCAGTGCCGCGTGAAAGTCAAGGACCTAAGACAAGGGTATCAAAAAGTCAGAGCGGCAAACGGACGCTCGGGAGCACAGCCCCAGACATGCCGCTTCTACGAGGCACTGCATGCCATTCTAGGTGGGTCTGCCACCACTGCCCCACCAGTGACGGTGGACTCCGAGGACGGAATAGTGTACCGGGACAGTTCCTCCTCGATGTTCGCCGATGGGGAAGCTGAGGAAGGGTCTTTTGAGGACGGCGCAGGTGACAGCGAACACACTCCCGCTTTCCCTGACAGCCAGGATCTCTTCATCACCCTCACAGAGATCCCCTACCAACCCTCCCCTGCCGTTAACCTGGACTCGGAATCAGGGGAAGGATCAGGCGGTAAGTGCTACACACGTATAAACATTTATTTTTTGTAACATTGTTATAGAAAAAATAGAAACTGTATTTACAAAATTCTAAATATTAAACTATATAAAGAGAAGGTCCACACAAATGGGGATAGAAAAATAATCCTCTAGCGACATTTCCACGAAGGTGTCACTCAGTTCCTCGCAAAGCCTCCGCATGAGGTTCGTCGGAAGAGGTGCCTTGTTGGGCGCTCCGTGGAAGCAGACTCTTCCACGCCAGGACATCCGAATATAGAGTGGAACCATTGCCTCGACTAGCATTGCTGCATATGGTCCTGGTCTGTGCAGTGCGTCCCGTAACATCCTGTCTTTCTGGGCACGAGTGACCCGCCTCAGGGTGATCTCGTTCTGCAAATACTGCATCTAAGTAGGGCAATTAGTGTAGTGTTACTATTGTTAATGGTTTACAATTAGGTTGCATAACAATGACCCTCGACTAACAGCCACGTGCGAGAGGCCACAGAGAACAAGCATCCATTGATCGTTCCCGTGCACTGGCGGGAGGGGCTGCAAAAGGCTCATCCTTTCTGCTTTGCACATTTCCTTTAGCAGGAGAGCACAGCTAACCACTAACTGATAAGCAGTATGTACTGTAAGGCTTACCAGGACTTTGTGCAAGAGGGATGCAGCTGTCTCCTCGCTTGTGTGCTGTCCAGTGCAATGGCTCCGCCAATGAGAGCGTATTCCGAAATCTCGGACTAGTTCTGAGATCTCCTGAGACTTGGTTCCCTCTTTGGTCTTGTTAACTGAAACTGACTAGACTGTGTTTACTGTTGGCAAACATGTATGTGTTCAAGGAAATCACCTACTTTTTCGCATCACACAGCTTCGGCTCTTTCCCGGACTGCCCCGGCATCCCCCTCGCAGAGGCTGGCTCAGATTAGACGCCGAAAGGAAAAGACTAGGGACGACATGTTCCAGGAACTGATGGCCTGCTCCAGAGCGGAGGCGGCAGAGCAGAGACAGTGGAGGGACACCCTGTGTCAGCAGCATCGCACACACATGGAACGGGAGGATAGGTGGCGGCAGGAAGACCAGCAGGCGACTCAAACGCTGCTTGGTCTAATGAGGGAGCAAACGGACACGCTCCGGCGCCTTGTAGATGTTCTGCAAGACCGCAGGCAGGAGGAGAGAGCCCCTCTGCAGTGCATCTGCAACCGCCCTCCAACGGCAAGAAGTCCTGTCCCCCCCTCACCCAAAGTTACAAGAAGGAGGGGCGGTAGGGGCCGTGAGAACTGTCCCTGCACCGCAGCAGACCGCTAATGTTCGAGACACCTCTCGCGCTGTAAATTTGTACAAGTTCTTTCCTTACAGCATCAACCAGTCCCAACTCCAAGTTTAAACCCCCCACTGTGTACTACATTATTAACAGCGGTTTGGTGTTACTCACTGTTTCCGTCACGTTTCTTGTGTCAGAAGACTTTCTGTGGGTGGGGGGGGGGGGATTGTAATTGCAGTGCATAGCCCACAGTACCATGGTACAGACTTGGGTGCAGGGTCAACTGCAGGGCACACACAGACTGCAGTCACTAGGCACCAGGGTCAGTCTGTGTGGTGTATGCTGCCCCGGGTCTTTCGTTGATGTGTATGCTTGTCCAGGATCCTGGTGCCTGCCATCCCTGAATGTAAAGGCAGGCTTCCCTTCACATGCACTTCGACCGTAGCCACGATCCTCCCCGGTGCCCTGAGCCCCAAAAAGAGCCTTCATCCAGGGGCAGATACTCACCCTTCCCCCACACCCCTCACACCTTCCAACGCCCAAACCCACAGCCCACAGCCGTCATGTAAACCCCTATCCAAAGACGGCACCCCTTGCCCCTTCCTGCAAACCCACCCATTCCTGCAACCCTCCCCCTACATGCAGAACCACCGTAAACCGTCCCCCACCCCACAGACCTATGTAGGAGCAGGAGGCTGTCCGTCCTGTTTTGGACAAGCGGTCTGTACATCAGTGCACACCTTACCCAGCACAGAATGCTTACATGTTTCAACCAAGAAACAGAAATGCAAAGTCAACGAAAGATTTATTATTAAGTACTGTTACGTTTCATTAGTTTTAAAACGTGCTTTGGAAGTGGGGGAAACTTGGAGAACCGGGTTTGTGAGCTCAGATCTAACTGGACACATACAGACACAGGCCCATGATCAGGCTCTCTTAAAATCAAGTAGACAGTCACAGGTTACCCTGCTCTGCGAGGAAACTCGCTTTCAAAGCCTCCCTGATGCACAGCGCTTCCCGCTGGGATATTCTCTCGGCACGGGTGTCTGGCTGATCGTAAACAGCAGCCAGGCGATTTGCCTCAACCTCCCAAGCGGCCAAAAAGGTCTCGCCCTTGCTCTCACATAGATTGTGGAGCACACAGCAAGCAGCAATAACTACTGGGATATTCTTTTCGCTGATGTCCGAGCGAGTCAGTAAGCTCCGCCATCTCCCCTTGAGACGTCCGAAAGCACACTCCACCACCATTCTGCACTTGCTCAGCCGGTAGTTGAAGAGTTCCTTCGCACTGTCCAGGGCGCCTGTATAAGGCTTCATGAGCCAGGGCATTAGCGGGTAGGCCGGGTCCCCGAGGATCACTGTAGGCATCTGCACATCCCCAACCGTTATTTTGTGGTCCGGGAAGAAAGTACCTGCCTGGAGTCGTCTAAACAGACCAGAGTTCCTGAACACACGCGCGTCATGAACCTTGCCCGCCCACCCGACGTTGATGTTGGTAAAACGTCCCCTATGGTCCACCACAGCTTGCAGCACCATTGAAAAGTAGCCCTTTCGGTTAATGTACTCGCTGGCCTGGTGGGCTGGTGCCAGGATAGGGATGTGAGTCCCATCTATAGCCCCACCGCAGTTTGGGAATCCCATCGCGGAGAAGCCATCTATGATGACCTGGACATTTCCGAGAGTCACTACCTTTGAGAGCAGTTGCTCAACGATTGCGTGGGCTACTTGAATGACAGCAATCCCCACGGTAGATTTGCCCACGCCAAAGTGGTTCGCTACTGACCGGTAGCTGTCTGCCGTTGCTAGTTTCCAGAGAGCAATGGCCACTCGCTTATGCACACTCAGGGCTGCTCGCATGCGTGTGTCCTGGCGCTTCAGGGCAGGGAACAGCAAGTCACACAGTTCAAGGAAAGTGCCCTTACGCATCCTGAAGTTTCGCAGCCACTCTGTGTCATCCCAGACCTGCAGCACTATGCGGTCCCACCAGTCTGTGCTTGTTTCCCGGGCCCAGAATCGCCGTTCCACACCATGAATGTGACCCATTGCCACCATGATCTCCACTGCCCGGCGTACCCTGCTTTGTGAGAGGCCTGCGCCACTCTCCTCACCGCGCTGCCGGAGCCTCCTCGCCCGGTTTCTCATCAGCTGGCTGTGGAAGAGGTGGACGATAAGGTGCGAGGAGTTGACAACGGCCATAAGTGCAGCGATGATCGCAGCGGGCTCCATGCTCGCAGTGATGTGGCGTCCGCGCTGTAACCGACCAGACAAGGGCGCGAACAGATTTCCCGCCGGCGCTTTCATGGAGGGAGGGCGTGATTGACGGTTCAATGATGACAGTTACCCAAAACCACCCTCAACACATTTTTTCACCCAGCAGGCATTGCGAGCTCTACCCAGCATTCCAATGGGCAGCGGGGACTGCGGGAACTGTGGGATAGCTTCCCACAGTGCACCACTTCCAAAGTCGACGCTGGCCCGGTGAATGTGGACTCAGAAGTTCGAATTTGTGTATTTAGTATGGATACACAAATTCGACTTCATAAGGTCGAATCCACAAATTCGACTTAAGTAGATTCGAAATAGTCCTGTAGTGTAGACAAGGCCTTAGAAGGGGCAATGCAGAATTAAGGTTCATGCCACTCCCCCAATGCCACCTCTGCTCTGCCCAGTTTCAGCATCACCCCGACATGCCTGAGACACCCACACTAGCCCTCTCCCCTCCCCTGTTACAGAGCGCTCTGGGAACAGAGCAGTCCAGCAGAATGTCTAACGTTCTTCTCTTTGCTAAGATAATATTCGAGCTCAACTCCATCATAGCAAACAGCAGCTTCCTCTCCCTGGCTGCTCTCCAGTACTGGACCTCCTGCACACAGGCCAGCTGAGACTTGCACAGTGTTACTACCCCCTCGCCCTCAACCTGAGTTTTCCTTGTGAGTCGCTGCCTTCACTTACCCCTCACTAAGCCCCACAGATCACTCGAACATATGCCCCCAGGGTGCTGACAACCCCCATGGCAAGAACACGCCCTTGGGCACCTTTGCTGACAAAGCCTACAACACTCAGCACAGAAATGAGGCAGAATTGACCCCCAAGTTTCACATGCACCTCTATGCATAGCACAGGCACAGCTCTGCCCAGCTGCTCCAACCCATCCCTCTATCAGCCAGTCACAGCTACAGCTGACCCAGTGCACACAGCTGGAGGCATGCGGATAGGTGCTGGGGTTCCCACCTGTGAGCACAGCACAGACAATGTCTTAGTCTTAGTCTTTCCTCGGATCAATTATAGGTTCATAGATTTTAAGGCCAGATGTGACTATTAGGTCGTCTACTCTGACGTCCTTTATACCACAGACCATAGAATTCATCCCGTTACTGCTGCATTGAGCTGAATACCTGAGTCCCTGTGGCAGTTGGTTAACCTTTGCACGGCCCACACAGAACCATTCTCACTGGTTCTGGCCAGCTACAGGGTTAAGGGTTGGGGGAAAGTTTACATTAACTTTTCATTTCCTGGTCTGCAGAGGTTTAAGTTTACTCACCATCCATATGGTGCAAGGCAGGAGACAGCACTGGGCAACCTTAACGCTGCATTAATGTAGCTTATGAGCATTTAGTTTCCTGTTTTAAAAAATGGATGCTTTTGCCGCTATAGCTGTGTCTGTAATTGAGCTTTGGCCAGCAGAGCCATGTTGGATGGTGTGCGTGTGTGCGCATGCGTGTGGGCACTTTTTCACAGCCTTAAACAATAGAGCTGGACTGGCAAAGCTTTTAAGAGCTACCTAAGACCTACCTAACTAGTTCCTCGACAGACACCTGACACGCCTCCTTTGGGTGAACGAATATGCGTGTACCTGGCCTGTGGGATCCCAGTAAAACATTAGGCACCCTGTGCCCTCTGACAGGTGGCATCAAGAGGTCCATGATGAGTCGCATCCTTCTTCTCCTCCAGTCGCTGCATTAGAGTGTCTGTAGAATGAGCTGGCTGACCCCCGTTCCAGCCTTCTGTTTGGGTTCCACGGGGCTCCCTCCTTGGTCCTCTTCTTTTCCTCCTCTGCACCTTATTTCTGGGGAATCTCATCCACACACACACACATTCAGGTACCATCTCTGTGCTCCTAACTCCCAGTTCTGCCTCTCTGCTCCTGGCCTGTCTCCTTCTGTCGCAACTGAAATCTCAGCCCCTCTCTCTCTCATCTCCTCACTGATGTCCAGCCATCAGCTAAAGATCAACAGCTGAAGCAAAGCTCTTAATATTTCCCCCAAGCCCTCCCCCCACCTTCTTTCTCTACCGCCGCAGACAGCACCATTGTGCTGCCTGTCACTCAGGCCCATAACTGTGCAATACCTTCGTCACGGAGCTCCCTCTGGGGCCTCCTATCCAGGCTGTGCCTACACCTTGCATTTTCTTTTTGCATAACATCCTTAACAATTGGCCTTTCCTATCCATCCGCGCAGCTAGAGCTCTTAGTCATCCTCTCCTGTCTCAGTTACTCCAACATCCTTTTCTCTGACCTCACCTTGCGCATCTCCATTCAGAAGGAAAAAGCGCCCTCCTGGTCCTCGAACATGACTTATGAGGGAAGGTTGAAAGAACTGGGCATGTTTAATTTTGAGAAAAGAGTGAGTGGGGAACTGAGAACAGTCTTCAAATATGTCAAGGGTTGTTATAAGAGAGCAGTGATTAATTGTTCGTCACGTCCACTGAAGGTAGGAGGAGAAGTAATTGGCTTGATCTGCTGCAAGGGAGGTTGAGGGTGGGTAATACCAAAACCTTTCCAGCGATAAGGATAGGGGAGTGCTGGAATGGATTACAAAGAGAGGTTGTGGAATTCTTGTCCCAGGAGGGTTTTAAGAACAGGTTAGACAAACTTCTGGCATATTTACACCTGATCCTGCCGCAGGGCGATGGGAATGGAGTAGATGACTTCTTGAGGTCCCTTCCAGCCTATATTAGAAGATTTTAGGATTCATTGCCTTAGCCCTTCGCTTTGATCACGTCTCCTGGTGGAGAATTTGGACCATTTTTGTGGATCGGCTGCGGGTACAAATTTTGTTCCTAGAGCCCTGAAAAGCTGCAGATCTCCATGGACCATTTTTGCGAATCGCAGATCGGATGCGGATATAAATTTTGTATCCATGCAGGGCTCTACCTGTCTTACTTCTGCCTATACCTACAACTTAAATCTATTTCGTACACAGTGATTACATCTGAAATAACATATGAGATCACCATAACAATGATCAATGAATGATAAAACGAACTAATTGACTCCATGAACCACGGAGACTCTTCCTTTTCCATCCCCACCTGCAAGAGCCGCCGTCTCTCTTCTCTGCATGTTCTTTGGATCTTTGAATTTGTCCCACCAGAAGTCACATGGCCTGATTCTTATTTTTCACATTCTCCTTTGGCAGAAGAATTGGTCTCTGGCTCTTGAACTACACCATCTAATTTGCCAGCTTTCTCCACACACAGTGTTTTTTATGCTCCCACCTTTATACCTGACTCACTAGATTCCCTAATGCCGCAGGATGTGCTTTCCTGACATCTAATGCTGCTGAGATCCTGCCTTCAGTGATATCCCTGCCCTTCCTAGTCCTTACTCCACTGAACCCCCCAGCCCATGCTTCCTGTTCCCAGCTTCCCCTGGACTCTCTCTTTGGCTCTGGACCTGTCTGTCAGCAAGAAGCAGTGCCAGGGACACTTGCCCTCTGTCTGGAGTCTTCACTTTCAGGGAAATGCAGTTCCAGTCTCTGTTTTTTAGGAGCCTCTTTGATAATGAGTGTCTGGCTGTGTGTGTTCCCGGCAAAGATGGGGATAGTTAAATCCCTCCTAAGCAGAGTGTTCTGCACCTTTGAGCACCTGGGGAGCTGGCCCTGCGATTTTATTGTTTAAAATGGACTGGGGTTAATCTAATAGAATGTTTTTTATGGTGATAAATGGCCTATGAATTCCCCTGATCTCCTTTGTTTTCTTTCCCTTGAGCAGGGTTTCCAGTTTCCCAACCCTCTGTGATCTTCCAGCTGGAACGAGGGGAAGAGCCGTGGGTCCTGGATCTCCCTGGTTCAGTGGAAAGCGAGATCCTGGGAAGTTCCTGCACAGGTAAGGAAACATTAAACCAACCCAGAAACTGTAAGTGCCTGAGAGAACCCGCTGGGATTCCCCACACAGACTCTGTGAGCTCAGGACAGTCCCCAGCAGATCTCACTCCTGGCTTCCTACAGATGATGATTGACACCTTGGCTGGAGCTCCCTCCCTTCCCACTGAGTGTTTGGATGGGATGTGGGCAGGGCCGGCCTTGGGGAAATGGCACCCTGGGCAAACTTGCATTTTGGTGCCCCTGGCTCCCATGGGCTCCCTAGGCAACCCACGTTCCCTTCCCCCCAACCTCTGCACTGTGTCCCTTTGCCCCAAATGCCTGCTCCCCCTCCTGCACCCCTAATCCCTATACCCCTTCATTCCTAACCTCTGCCCCCCGCGTGCACCCCAACACCTGCCCCCTCCTGAGCCCCTAACCCCTGCACTGTGCCCCCTTCACCCCAGCCCTTGCACTCCACTCCTGTGCCGCAATCATTAATGATCTGGAGGATGGCGTGGACTGCACTCTCAGCAAGTTTGCAGATGACACTAAACTGGGAGGAGTGGTTGATATGCTAGAGGGTAGGGATAGGATACAGAGGGACCTAGACAAATTAGAGGATTGGGCCAAAAGAAACCTGATGAGGTTCAACAAGGACAAGTGCAGAGTCCAGCACTTAGGGCAGAAGAATCCCATTCACTGTTACAGACTAGGGACCGAATGGCTAGGAAGCAGTTCTGCAGAAAAGGACCTAGGGGTTACAGTGGATGAGAAGCTGGATATGAGTCAGCAGTTGCCCTTGTTGCCAAGAAGGCTAACGGCATTTTGGCTGTAAATAGGGGCATTGCCAGCAGATCGTTCCCCTCTATTCGACATTGGTGAGGCCTCATCTGGAGTACTGTATCCAATTTTGGGCCCTACACTACAAGAAGGATGTGGAAAAATTGGAAAGAGTCCAGCAGAGGGCAACAAAAAATGATTAGTGGGCTGGAGCACATGACTTATGAGGAGAGGCTGAGGGAACTGGGATTGTTTAGTCTGCAGAAGAGAAGACTGAGGGGGTATTTGATCGCTGCTTTCAACTGCCTAAAGGAGGGTTCCAAAGAGGATGGATCTAGACTGTTCTCAGTGGTAGCAGATGACAGAACAAGGAGTAATGACCTCAAGTTGCAGTGGGGGAGGACTAGGTTGGATACTAGGAAAAACTATTTCATTAGGAGGGTGGTGAAGCACTGGAATGGGTTCCCTAGGGAGGTGGAGTCTCCTTCCTTAGAGGTTTTTAAGGTCAGGCTTGACAAAGCCCTGGCTGGGATGATTTAGTTGGGAATTGGTCCTGCTATGAGCAGGGGGTTGGAGTAGATGACCTCCTGAAGTCCCTTCCAACCCTGATATTTTATGGTTCTATGCACCCCTTCCCTGCTACCCCCTGCACCACTCTCCTGTGCCCTCAACCCCTGCACTGTGCCCCCTTTGCCTCTAACCCCGGCATCCCCCTCCTGCACCCAAGTGGGGAACCTGACCTGGATGCACAAAGCAGCTGGCATTGCTGCTCGCTCCCCCACTGGACTGCTGCTCCCCCGCCCCACACAGCCCTGGGGGGCTGGGAGAGGGGAGCAAGGAGCGACGTCAGGGCTTCCTGCACCCAGGTCGCTTTCCCTGCAGGCTGTGTAAGGGGAGGGCAGGAGAGCAGCTGCTCCTGATGTCTCAGCACCGCCCAGGTGGGGAAGTGACCTGGATGCAAGGAGCCCTGGTGTGTGTGTGTGTGTTGGGGGGAGGATATTAAACAGTGTGTGTATGTTGAAGGGAGTGTGTGAAGGACTGTGTGTGTGTGTGCCTGAGTGAGTGAGCGCGTTGTCTCTTTTTAAGAAAGTTTTCAGGGTCAGGAGCCTGAACTAGGCTTGTTCAGACACAAGCAGCTGCTGGCAGCTCCGGCCCCAGAGAGGCAGCAGCTCACGCAGATTTCCCCTGTCCCATCACCCCAGCTCAGTGGAAATCGGGTACCCGGGTGTGGGGGAGGGGGACACCCCTCCATCAATCAGCACCTCCCTCCTGCAGAGCAGTCAGGAGGATGCTCCCAGTTGGGGGTGGACGGGGCGACTCCGGGGGTGAATGGAGGGTGGGGGGTTGGGGGGACAGGAACAGCAGCAGCTGCACATGTGGAGCAGGACCGAGGAGGGGCCCCTCTGCTCCGGAGCAGTCACCTGACTCTGACGGCTGGTCATACAATTGCCCCTGCAGCTCGGGTCTCTCCCACTCCCCCACGCAGCTGCTTATCTGCCTCCCTGTGCCGCTTTCATCAGCCCAGCGAGCCTCTCAGCAGCAGGTCAGGTGGGAATCCAAACCCTGCGCCCGGCACCCCCTTGGGTGGGGCACCCGTACGGCCCCCCCCTAAAGGCCGGTCGTGGGTGGGGAGCAGAATTGATCCCCTCCACTGTCCCCTGTGGGGAAGAGTTAGGGGGAGTTCAGTCCCTGATTTTTATTTTCTGTCTCTCCAGCACTTACTTGGGTTTGTTCTCTGCCTTTCCATCCCCAATTCTGAGATTTCTCCTCTCTTCTAGCAGGTGATAGGGTGGTGAGGGAGAGCGAGGAGCAGAATCCTCACCAGGAAGATGCTGAGCTCGCCGAAGCAAATGGGGAGTTACTGCGAAGAGCCAAAGGGAGTGTGTCCAGCCCCCGTGAGCAGGGAAAAGCTGGTGAAAATTACCCCAGACCAGAGAGAGAGCAGGGAAACCACTCAGAGGAGAGAGTGGATGAACCCATTAATTGTCAGGGAACTCACAGGGACCTCAAGGAAACTACGTCCCAGGAGAAAATCCTCACGGAAAAGCAAGAGACTACGTGTAGTGAGTGTGGGAAAAACTTCCATCACCGCTCAGCCCTTATTCGACATGAGATAATCCACACGAAAGAGAGACCCTACAAATGCTGTGAGTGTGGGGAAAGCTTCAATCGTACCTCAGCCCTTAGTAGGCATCAGCGAATACACAGAGGAGACAAACCCTATGAATGCTGTGAGTGCGGGAAAAGCTTCACTCAGAGATATACCCTTAACTCTCATCAGAGAATCCACACAGAAGAGCGACCCTACGAATGCTGCAAGTGCAGGAAAAGCTTCACTCAGAGATCAGCCCTTATCTCTCATCAGACAACGCACACGGGAGAGCGACCCTACGAATGCTGTGAGTGCGGGAAAAACTTCACCCGAAGCTCAAACCTTACTAGGCATCAGAGGATCCACACAGGAGCGAGACCTTATGAATGCCCTGAGTGCGGGAAAAGTTTGTCACTTCTCCTCCCTTATCTCTCACCAGAGAGTCCACACGGGGGAGAGACCCTACAAATGTTGCGAGTGTGGAAAAAGCTTCTCTCGGAGCTCAAACCTTACTGTGCATCAGAGGATCCACACAGGAGAGAGACCCTATGAATGCAGTGAGTGCGGGAAAAGTTTCACTCACCTCTTCTCTCTTATCTCTCACCAGAGAGTCCACACGGGAGAGAAACCCTATGAATGCAGTGAGTGCGGGAAAAGCTTCTCTCGGAGCTCAACCCTTGTTACACATTACAGAGTCCACACCGGAGAGAGACCATATGAATGCTGCGAGTGTGGGAAAAGCTTCACTCATAGTTCAGGCCTTTCTAAACATCAGAGAATCCGTAAAGGAGATAAACTTCATAAAAACCTTCTCTAGAGCTGTCAGAAGATTTTTTTCTTTAATTCTTTTGACAGTTCCCAGGCAGTGAGTGTTAAGGCTGTTTGCATCTTTTGCACACTGTAGTTCCTCAGCTCCCACACATGAGTTGCCCACTTTTGAAGCTCGCCCATCTTTGGGGTGGATCCTGTGGTCCTTTGTATCAACTCCATTGTCCTGCGAGTCATTGGAGTGGGTGTCCTTTCTACCAGGAATGTCATCACCCCAGGTGGGGGAGATGGGGGGTGTCTTCAACCAGCTACGTTGAGATAAAATCTACCTGGGTCTCATCACTGTGGTTGTCATGGAGTTAGCTAGCTTGAGTTCACTTTCCTGATGTAAAAAGAGAACTATTCTTGCACTAAAGACATGGGCCATGGATAGTCGGTGGAGTTATCTTGCACATTTCCTCCTGTCTGAGCTAACCATCATCACATTTCCTTTTCTAAACAAACCTGGAGATTCACATTTGTACTCCTCCTCCCAGTGCAAAGTTATTGTTAGAGACGTCAAGTTCCTCTTTGAGGAGACATTGTCTCATTCCCAGTTGTTCTCACATTACCCTGGATTGTGCAGAACAGCAGTTATTTTGTTGACTTTTTTTTCTCATTTAAAATATATTTAAATATGATGAAGAGCTGGAGCAGTGTCAGGGAAATAAGGGTAATTTTAGGCTCTGACACTGGAAGGAGATGGGGCGACTCAGACATTCCATCCTTCCCCATCACCCCAGAACTGTTACCTTGTGCCTGAGCCATGCAGAGTTCACCCCTTCGTATTCCTTCGCTTCCCAACCTGTCTGGTGGGGTCATGTTCTTGGCTGTCCATGCTTGGGAATGGTGCTTGTCCACGTCTTTGATCCTAAATCAGAATCAGTCTGGCAGGAGATGAAAGTGTCAGACTTGGAAGGGGATTTCAAATGGATCCCAAGCACCGTTCAAATCCCCTTTTCCCTCAATGGCAAAGCTGCTTCTGGGAAGGTCGGCTGTTTTTTCTCCCGTTATGAAGGTGCTAAAACTCCTGTAAATAACACTAATGAGAGAGGTATCAGAGGGGTAGCCGTGTTAGTCTGGATCTGTAAAAGCAGCAAAGAATCCTGTGGCACCTTATAGACTATCAGACTTTTGGAGCATGAGCTTTCGTGGGTGAATACCCACTTCGTCGGATGCATGAGAAAGCGCTGGGTGAAGCACGTTTCAGTGGATCATGGGAGAATCTCTCATCCTGATTCTGAGACATCAGATGTAACCTAGTCTGGAATTTCACTTTTAAATTAAAATGAAAGTGTCTTCTACCTCTCTGTGATATGGGTTTTCTATCTTTCATGAAGGCTCCTTGGTCATATAACTGCATGTTAGTTTTGTTTGACAGAGTGTAGCTCAGATTTTTTCGGAAATTTCAGACAAATTACCATTTTTTTACTTCAGGTTTGTTTTTCCCCCTATCCCTGCATGATGACATGGAGAAAATTCAAATGCAGTTCAGTCAACAGGAGAGAATACTCCAAGCTGTTGGACATATTATCAAAGAAACAGTCGTATGTTTAAATCTCCACTCTGAAAAGGTGAACAGCTGCAGACCCCAAATGGGTGCAACTGACCGAAGTAAATGCACAGGGTAGTTCAGTTGTTTAAGTCAATATTGTCTCAGATGATCCAGGGATAGAATTCCACAGCAAGTGATTCAGAACTAGGAAAACGCCCAGGTATTTGGTTCCCAAGGTATTTGTGACCCAGTCCCTACAGGAGGTTACTCCTGAAGAGATCTCCTAGCTAATCCCAACATTTGGGAAATGCTGTCTGTGATGAGGTGCATCCACCCTGACCTGGCACTGCTAGGGTTAACTGCGCCATGTGGGCTGAAGAGGCCACACCCCCTCACCCTCTCTGGGCATGCTCCGACTGGAGACGGAGTATAAACGGGAGCAGCTCAGCCTGGGCGGACTGGGAACAAACCTATGTTGTTGGCACAGGGTGTCGGGGGGCGGGGGGAGAGCCCAAGTCTGTGGGGGTGGGGGGAAGCCCAGGGCTCAGTTAGCAGGCTCCTCTGGCGGGGGACCCCAGGGCTGAGGGTGGGGGCAGCCAAAAATTTTTTTGCTTGGAACGGCAAAAAACCTAGAGCCGACCCTGCCTCCACGCACCGTGAGGTAGGTATGAACGGATCATTATTATCCCTACTTGAAAGAGGGAGAAGCTAAGGCTGAGAAAGGAGAATTGACTTGTCTTAGGTCACACACCCAGCCAGTGGCGGAGTTGGGAATAGAACCCAAGAGCCCTGATTTTCAAACTAACCATCGGATCTTGAATTTCAGACAGTGAATGACCTGAATAAAGTGCTCTGATGAGCTCCAGACCAACAACAGTAACAGTAATTATTCAGCAAGTATTTGAGCAGTTCACGATTCTCTCTAACGTTGCAGTTCTCCTCAGAGACCATTAATGCAGAGAAGCAGCAAAATTCATCAAACATAGAACTGGTTCTGACTTATTTCCTTGCTCTTAAAAGAGAACACCAAGGACCTGAGTCTCGTCCCTCTCAATAACTCCCTGCTCAGCCAATCAGGGTAGAGACTGAGGACGGGAGGCTGAGGGTTCTCACCAGAGAACCCAAAGGATGGCCCAGGTCACTGGTGGGGATCACTGCCCGAGCACTATTTCAGCCCCATATTTTTGGGTGGACCTCCCACAGTGGGAGCTGCAGAGCGCGCGCGCACACACACACACACACACACACACACACACACACACACACACACACACACACCCTCCCCCCACCTCCTGGTGTTGGGAGGGGAACAGGTAAAAGGACAAAGGAAGCAAGAGAAAAAGAGGAGGGAGGAAGAGGTGAAACAAAAAGGACAAACCCCAATGTCCCCAGTGATTCTAAGGGACAAAATCCCAGGTGCAGAATAAAGTTCTGCCTCCTTAAGCTCGTGTTTTCCATGCCCAGAATTCAATTCTCACCAGATGGATCAGACTGAACAGGTTTCAAACCTCCAGGAGGCTCTTACCTTCTAAACAGGGACGGCTGTTTTCTAGTAAAATCACTACAAGGGAAGGAGAAAACTCGAAAGAGGTTCCTCCTAGCGCTCACGTCCGTGAACCCGAATACTCTCTCAGTCCTCAGAGAGAGACCTGGAGGAGGAGACTTGCTGAAGCAAAGCCACAGGGGTCTCTGAGGTTTCCCTGGCCCCTCGCCCCTGTCCTGCCTGGCTGATGTCAGCATCTCTCTGTGAGGTCACCACCTCTGACCAATAAGCTGAGGTCCTGCCAAAGGCCTTTGTGATGTCACTGCCACACCCCTCCCTTGCTGGGCCAATGTCCTGCCCCTGCCTAGGCACTTTGGAGGTTTGAGCTACTCCCTGTGGATCACCCCACTCAAGGAGCGTTCGTTCTAGGCAGCAAGCCGGCTAGACAGGGAAACATCAGACACTGCTCCCAATGCTACACTCAGTTTTTACAGAAATTAGTCGACTTTATGGCCAGAAGAGACCATTAGAGCATCTAATCTGACCCCCTGCATATCACAGGCCTCCTGTAGGACACAATAGCTACTTTTGAGGCAAACACATTCCAGAAAGGCATCTAGTCTTCATTAAATGACATCAGGAGATGGAGAATCCACCACTTTCCTTGGTAGCTTGTTCTTGTGGTGAATCATCCTCGCTGTTTGAATTTTTGTGCCTTAGTTGTAATATGAATTTGTCTCTCTTCACCTTCCAGCCATTGGGTCTTCTTATGCCTTTCTTTGCTAGATTAAAGAGCCCTTAAATACCCAATCTTTTCTCTCCATTAAGGCACTTCAATGAAGTCACCTTTCAATCTTCTTTTGATAAGCTAAACAGGTTGAGCTCTTTCAATAGCTCACTAGAAGGTATTTTTTCCAGTCCTCAGAACATTAGGTGGCTCTTTGCTGCCCCAGCTCCAATTTCACAACATCTTTTTCAAACGAGGACACCAAAACTGGAGGCTATTCCAGTATCAGTCTCACTGATGCTGTGTCACCTCCTGTGACGTTACTGACATAATCTGTAACTGTATAGATCACCATTGCGACCACTGTTCTATATTTGCAGCCAATATTACAGAGAAGTGGTCGTGTAAGGGGTCTATGGAGAGGTTATGATTGCCTGATTATAATGATGCTATCTCTAGATGTGTATCATTTTTTTGTAGTTGACATTATGAATATTGGCTCTATGCTGCTTGTATTTCAAACTTGTGCTCTGCTTCGGGGAATGATACCTTTGTTTAATTGATGAAAACATAAACTAGACACTTAGAGGATTGGAACTGATTTCAGCTGATGGACAGGTTTGCTAGGTTTTTATGCATTTGGACAGCGAAATTTTGAGTGTTCACATTCATTTCAAGCATCCTCGTATGGTGGAGCTCCTCAACATAATGGAGAATGGAAATGAAAATGTTTTTCTTTTTTTTTTAAGAGGGCACTTGGGTTTGAACAAAGGACCACTTGATCTGCAATCAAACACTCTACCACTAAGCTATACCCCCATTACAACAGGAGTATGGAATCGTGATCTCCAGGACTTTGAAGGACAGACCCTGCTTCATCGAGCTCCTTTGACATTCCCAGACCACAGGTGGTTTTAAAAATGGGGTTTGATTAAACTTCTTAAATGTGGTAAACACCACAGCTTGCACCCCCACTGATATAGCTTCTCCCCCTGACAGAGCTGCCACCTCCTGGGGAAGTGGATTGACTACACCAACAGGAAAACTCCCCCCCCTCAGCATGGAGCAGTGGTTCTCAAGCTGTGGGTCAGGACCGCAAAGTGGGTCGTGACCCTGTTTTAATGGGGTCACCAGGGCTGGCATTAGACTTGTTGGGTCCTGGGGCTGAAGCCAAAAGTCTGAGCCCCCCACCCAGGGCTGAATCCCTCAGGCTTTGGTTTTGCCCTCCCTCCACTAGGGTTCAGTCTTTAGCACTCCCCCCATCCCGAGTGGAGGGGCTTGGTGCTTTTTTCCAGGGCTACGTATTAAGTTATTTTGGCAGAAGGAGGTTGCAGTGAAAGGACGTTTGAGAAACCCTGGCACAGAGCATCTCCATTACTGAGCTGCAGCAGCATAGACTCACTGTTTGAAACATTGACCTGGCCTTAGCCTCTGAATATGTCTAGGCTTGGCTCCCTATGGCACTGTTGTGATCAGACCCTGAAAGTACAGCCATGGAGATACCACACACCAGCCTTGCCTAGCTGGCAAGGATCAAACCTTCACAGAAAGGCACTCATGGTTTTCTAGCCCAGCTCCCTAAGGCCTCAGCCACAACCACTTAACACAGGGGCTTTTCTACACTCTGGTTCTGTTCTCACTGAAGGGTTATTACAAATTGTTTGCTCAGACCAGCTTCCCCAGCACACTCACTGCTGTGCAGCTCTGTACGTGTGGCCATGGCTGAACAGCAAGAATTCCTGCCCATTTCCCCAGTGGCTGGAGCATGATTAGAGTGTGTTTCTGGTTAATGATGTTGCTGTAGATGGTTCATTCCCTGCCTTGGCAATTCAGACAGTCCCTTTTCCCATTGTATTGCCAGCACCTCTGGGTGTCCAATAACAGAGGCAGGTTTTCTCTGGGCACTGAGATTTTTGAGGGCGTTGGTGGCTCCTTTCTTTCCTCACCCTGGAGAAACTCAGCTTTTTATTCCGTCCTTGATGACTCATGGAATAACAGCAGCATGAAGAGGAGAGTGAATATCTCACTGCCAGGGGGAAGGTGGACGCATTCCCTCTGTCTAACCATTGCCAGTGCAGGAGAGGTTTCATTGGAATCGAATGCCCTGGCTCAGACAATAGACACAGGGAGGTTTTGCTGTTCATGGATCTGTGCAAAGGAAATTGTGTCTGTGTGAAAATGAGGAGGGATATGAAATGCCCACGTGGTGGTGCCTAAGGCAAAAGGGAACCCTAGAGGATTAGAATAGGATAAGTTCTCAAGCAACATGTTTCTTACTTTGTCCATCTGTTAGTTTTGATTATTATCGATGGAAAGATTCTGCCATTGGGTCGTGTGTTTACACAGAAATTGACATTTACCAACAAATACGTAATTCTTCCAAGCCTGCCTAGTCTGCTGGTGGTCAGTTTAGAGGGACACACACTCTTCCCACCCGCCATGTCAACTTCCCACAGAGCTGGAATCCTTCCCTCATCTCCCCACAGACCACTGCTCCGCCCGCACTTCTGGGGTCCCCTTCCAACACTGTCCAACTCCCCTGCTGGCGGGATCCCTTCCCATTCCTTTCATTTCCTGCCTCCCCTCTGAGCAAAAGCTCTGCATTGTTCCCACAATGGGAATTGAACCCAGCCCGCCTGGGTGAAAACCAGGAATCCCAATCATGAGACCATATGGGACTTATATAGTCAAGAGCACATTTACACATTCACACCCAACAATTCAAAGTAGCCATTCAAAAAAACTTCAAAAACAGACTTGAAAGAGAAATCGCAGAGTTGCAATTGATTTGCAAACTTAACACCATTAATTTGAGCTTGAATAAGGACTGGGAGTAGCTGGCTCAGGACAAAAGCAATTTTCCCTCTCTTGGTATTGACACCTCCCCATCAATTATGGGGAGAGGACCACATCCACCCTGACTGAATTAGCCTTCAACACTGATTCTCCCCTTGTACGGTAACTCCCGTCACTTCATGTTCCAATCTATATTTATGCCTCTATCTGCAATTTTCACTCCATGCATCTGAAGAAGTGGGCTTTTTACCCATGAATGCTTATGCCCAAATAAATCTGTTAGTCCTTAAGGTGCCACCGAACTCCTCATTGCTTTTAATTCTAAGCTGATCTTAACCCTTTCAGTACCCTTACAAACTTAGATGCTTCTCACCACAGGCTGGCTGGTGGCTTTTCAACCAGGCTCTCCCCTTTCATCAGCGCTTCAGTTGCTTGGTGTGGGGGTGTCTGTAGATGTAGGTGGCAGAGAAAGATAAAGCCTGGCAAATGTCTCTCCTTTTATCATGTCCTTTCTTCCCTCATGGCTTTCCCCCCCCCTCCCCCATTCAGAGTCAGGTGAGCATCACTGCGTCTCTCCAAGCAAGTCTGAGCAATTCCTCATGCAGTGTCCTCATGCAGGTGAGTCATTGCATTGTAGCTCCCTTGCTGGGCAATGGCTGTCGATGGGTTGTTTGACACCCTGTCCGGGTGTTGGTTACTTTTCTTGCTGTTGCCACTGGGGAGCTAATATTTGTCTGGCTCCCCCACCTTACAGCACAGTGACAACCACACTGCACAATTCTCATGACTTCATATGCATGAATGGTCTACATCTATGGGTAGAGAAATGACTTTCAGCAGATCATATCCTTTCCCTGATACCTTACAAGTCATGCTCTATATGTAAGATCACGATGATTATGAGGGTTACAGCCGCTCCCCCAAAGGTATAGAATGTCACACTGAGATTCTGTGTTCATTTGTTCTGTAACAGCATTACAGAGATCCAATGACTGACCAATGGCATTTCCAAGTGCTAAAATAGCAAGCGATGTCGGTCTCTCATTGGCCATCAGCGACTGAAGATGTGGTTTAATGAGCCGGAGCTTCAAGGCGAGGGTGGCTCTGTCCACTGCCTTCCGTTGCGCTGCTGGGCCCCAAGTCCCTGGTGGCCAATATGTGACGCTGGGAGAAGAGAGTGGGGTGGCAAGTGGCGGCAGGACTTTTGCCACCAGGGTCTAGCTGCCCAACTTCTTCCTGGTACTGCTGGCCCCCCGTCGCCTTCAGGTAACCCAGGAACTAAGGCAGGAATAGGGTGAGGAAGCAAGTAAAACCGAGCAAGGAAGGCAAAAGTGAATCTTGTCTTCATGGGCCGCTCGCAATGACGTCCTTTTTCTGTGCCACAGCTGACAACATCCCAGACTGAAAAGCAGGAGGCCAAAAAGAAACCGAGCAGCTGCTGAAGTAGTTCAGTTGGGAGCGTGCTAGACTAACAGGCTCTTCTATCCCCCTTTGTGCACGGGTGGGATGTTTTCTGAAAGTGCAGCAGTTCCTTTAACTGCCACGAGTCCCTCATTTCAGGCTATGCAGCAGGAAAAGGCAGCATGGGCTTCTGCACCGAGTTGGCCCACCTGACCTTTCATTCTTCTCTTGCTCTTTCTCAGCAAGGGGAAGAAAAAGAAGCTCTCCCTCAAGCTGGAGTCACAAGGGCGACGTAAGGACGACTTCCTGAGTGCCCGCTCCAGTCCTCTGCTCTGCCAGCTGACCTATTGAAGGGCTGCCACCACTTTCTCCAGGTTTGTCCATCCGTCTGTGCCAGGGTGAGCAAGAACCCTGCCGATGGAGTTTCTGTAGGGTAGTGGTTATCATGTTTGCCTAACATGCAAAAGGTCCCTGGTTCAGAAACATGCTGGCTTCCTTTTGCCAGATCCCCTTGCTGTTCAGGAAGGCCTCCTCCTTCTCCTATTGGCCTGTCCCTGGGATAACTCCAACCCCCGCATGACAGAGGGTGCTGACAGCAGTGGAGAAAGCACCTTGGCATCAGTCTGGAGAACCTAGAGGAGTGCAGCGTGTTACCTTTTGGAGGCTTGTGGCTTGGCCTCCTCTGCTGTTGGAGGTTGGCCTATGGAGGCCGGCTCTTCCTGCTGGCCTCCTCTGCGTGACTTGCCAAAGGAGGAAGTGAGGCAGGAATGGGGCAAAAGAGGAAAGTCGAGCTGAGGAAGGCAGGGCAGAAGCTAAGCACCTCAGTGCGGCTAAATGGGGTTAGTAGAGCATCACCATTTGTTCTGCAAAGCCGGGGGAGGTGCGGTTGGCTGCTGGGAGGCAGAATCCTGTGCCTGCCTCTTGGCTTCCCAGGAGTGGCTCCTTGCAGCCCAGGAGAAGCGGGTTCTGGGGGGAAGGAAAAGCAGCAATGGCGAGGCTGAGTGGGCTCCTTTCTGGCCGACATGGTGGGTCTGGGAGTTGCCTGTAAGCCATAAGTGGACTTGGTGGAGTGAAAACCGCTGCTCCATTCTGGCTGACCTGGGGGAGCCATTAATGACTTGGGAGTGCGGGCAGGGCGCTGGCTGGGAGCAAATGGGATCCCAGCCTGCCCCTCCAGGGGCCGAGTCTTCTTCTTCTCTCCTGCCATGGGGAGCCCGGCCTTAAGCCTGCCCAGCATATGCTGCAGCTCGAGCATTAAGCCTTCCTGTGTGCATAACCGAACTACGGCCTAGTGTAATAAGGTGTAAAGTTTAGATTGTGAATTTATCTTTAATTTCCATGGTAACTTACTTTACTCTTTTATGCCTACCACTTATAATCCTTAAAACTCCATCTTTCTGTAGTTCATAAATCTGTTTTATGCTGTACTTAAACTGGTGTATTTTGCTTGAAGTTCTTGGGAAATCGCAGCTCCATTACAAGGCTGGTTCATGTACGATTCACAGTGAGGGAGGGGTGGACCCTGCGTAATAAACTCACACTGATCAGGCTTCTGATTAAGGCAAGATGGTATGATCCAGGGGTGCAAGGCTGCAGAGCTGGGGGAAATTGGCGGGAGGCTCTCTATCTAACATTAGTGTTATGAGTGGCTGGGAGAAGCATTCATGTAACTCAGCTGGATGTGTCCCTACCTGTGGATGTCTGTGTAAGTGCAATATCTGCCAGAGATTCACAGCTCCTCACAGCATCATAGTGTGAGAGGGAGCTCAGGGGTCCCACTGTTCAGGTTGCATCCCATAGATCCCATCACAGACTTTCAACAACCCACAGCAGATGTTCACTGAAACAGTGAGAGAGATGGCAAAATAGTGATCTCCAGTGCCTGCAGACATCAAACTATCAGGAATTCTGCGCACAGAGAGGACCCTGCAAGTGGAAAATGCCTGTGGAAAAGACCCTTCTGTCCCCAGCTGTGGTTGTACAGTGCTTAGTGCTCTGCGTTGTGGCCTCAAGAGCCATGGATGCAAGTTGAGTTATGGCGACCTTTTCCTTGTCTCCACATTTCTTAGGTGCCTCCTTCCAACACTTGTCAGAAAAAATGACCGTTTTCTTTTGGAAGCATTTGCATTGCAAGGCAGAGGCAGTCCTCTCTGTTTCCTCAAAAGATTGACCAAAAGGTGGGAGGAGTGGACACATTTGGCAAGGCACTACTGGGTGCTGCATCTCTAACCTCCACTTTACCTGGCAGGTGCCTCTGTGACTTTTCTCCCAGCGGCTCCATTTTTCATCAGTGACAATCAAAAGGAAGATGACATGACATCTGTGTGCAGATATCCTCAGCGAATCACAAGGACGTGTGGCGCAGGCTCTTGTGTTGCAGCAATTGTAGTTGAAGCAACCACCATGCTAATGCCAGTCACAGCAGCCTTTTCATCAACTCCAGGCTTGTGATCTGATTCTTTCCAATGTTTCTCTCCAAAGAAACCTTTTCCTTAGCAAGCAATTACTTGGATACCAAGGGAGGTCTCTTCTGTTTCCCGGAAAGACACAGGAAAATGTGAGCAGAGGAGACAAAAGTCATAGAACAAGGCACCACTGGGAGTTGAACCCAGGATCTCCTGTTTACTAGACGGGTACTTTAGCCAGCTAAGCCATGATGCCTGCCTCAAGAAAATACTTGCAACTGTTCCATTTGATGGTCCAGGACAACACCTGCAAATTCCAAACTACAGCCATTCCCCATTTTCCTCAAGACTTGCAAGGAAGAACTGGCAGGCCAAGCCAGGATCTCCTGGTTACTAGGAAGTCACTTCAGCCAGCTCTTCCCAAAGATCACTATCCAGAGACCTTTAAACAGACACTGCAGATGTTCACCGACAAAGAGATGCCAAAATAGAGTTCTCCACTGCCTGCAGCCATCACGCTACCAGGAGTTCTGTGCACAGAGAGGCCCCTGCTGGTGGGAAAGGCTTTGGTAGAGACTCTTCTGACACCAGCCATTCTCATATACTGTTTAGCACTTTGTGTTGTGGCTTCAGCATCCAGAGATGCCAGTTCAGTTAGGGGACATTTATCCTGTCTCCACATTTGTCTAATGGCTCCTTTCAACTCTTGTCACCAAAAAGACCTGTTTCTTTTGCAAGCGATGTACAGCTAGGCAAAGGCAGTCTTCTCCATTTCCTCAAAAATCACCAAGCTGTGGGGAGAGGAGACACATTCAGCCAAGCTGGATGCTGAATCTCCTCTTTCTTCAGCAGGTGTCTCTGAAGGACACAAATCTCCACTGTGTAGAGGAAAAGAATAGGAGTTTATTACACACAGTGCTGGCGGAGTGGGCTTATTAGGCTCAGAGACACTATTAATTAATTAATTACAATAGAATATATAGATTTTCCATGGGTGGGGGAAAGTGACGGCGTAGGCAGTTCCAAACCCTAGGATAGGTTTTGCAGCAAGACAAGATAGCACAGTAGCCAATGGTTAACAGGTCACATAATGTCTCCACCCATGGTCTCAAGTTAGCAAGTTAACATTTCATTAATACTTTGATAATATGTTATTAGTATAAAATATATATGTTGAATTCCGATTTGAGGTCAATAGGAATGGAACAACTCCTTTGATTGTCCAACAGGTACATTCCTAGGGGTTAAAGCAAAGAAACAGTGAAAGTATATGGCAATAAAGATTGTTTTCTGTGTGTCTTAAGGCAGGCATTGGTCCCTGGGAAGGGAGGTGGAAGGATGCCATATCTTATACTGACATGTGCCAACTTTTCATAAACTCAAGGTTGGCTCTGTGGGAAAAAACGTCTCCCTACAGAAGAGACTAACACAATAGGAACAGGGATTCTTTGCTCAATCTGCAACTCTGAATAAGAAACAATTATTTAGTTCTTAGCTCCAACACCTGGCAATATGCTGACCAGGCCTATCTCAGCAAGCAAGGCTTTCTGTTTACCCAGCTTTCTCTTAGCTGGTCACTATTTGCTAGGCCTCTGGTCCCTTGACCATACTCTGGACTTTGGGTCTGGAAAAGAGCTGGCACAAGCCATAGACCAGGTTGTTATATAAAATGCACATGGATTTTAACCTTTCACATACAGTAATGGCAAAGTTCTTGGTTCAGGCTTGTAGCAGTGATGCAATAAGCTGCAGGTTCAAATCAAGTCTCTAGAGTACATCCCCCACTGGGATGGGTCATTCAGTCCTTTGTACAGAGCTTCAGTTTGTAGCAAAGTCCCTCCAGAGACATGAAGCAGGATTGGAGACGAGGCATCAGCCTTTTATAGTCTCTTGCCATGTGGTCTTTGCTTTCTTTGTCCCAAGGACACTCTGTCCAGCACGTGGCATAGAAAAACCTTAGTTCTCTCCATAGGCAGGTCCCTGCAGACCTTGCTGAGTCACAAGGCGTATCTGCCTTCTCTCAATGGGGCGATTGTATAGCTGATGGTCCTTAATGGGCCATCAAGCAGGCTAGGCAGAACTGACACCAACTTGTCCCGAGTGTTTCCCAGAAGCATATCACAAGTTTGAAATACAGACAGCATAGAGCCAATATTAATAACGTCAACTACAAAAATGATACACATCTAGAGATAGCATCATTATAATCAGCCAGTCAGAACCTCTCCATGGACCCCTTACACGACCACTTCTCTGTAATATTGGCTGCAAATATAGAACAGTGGTCGCAATGGTGATCTATACAGTTACAGATTATGTCAATAACGTCACAGGAGGTGAGACAGCATCAGTGAGACTGATACTGGAATAGCCTCCAGTTTTGTTCTGAGGACTGGAAAAAATACCTTCTGGTGAGCTATTGAAAGAGCTCAACCTGATTAGCTTATCAAAAGAAGATTGAAAGGTGACTTAATTGAAGTGCCTTAATGGAGAGAAAAGATTGGGTATTTAAGGGCTCTTTAATCTAGCAGAGATAGGCATAACAAGACCCAATGGCTGGAAGGTGAAGAGAGCCAAATTCATATTACAACTAAGGCACAAAAATTCAACAGCGAGGATGATTCACCACAGGAACAAGCTACCAAGGAAAGTGGTGGATTCTCCATCTCCTGATGTCATTTAATGAAGACAAGATGCCTTTCTGGAATGTGTTTGCCTCAAAAGTAGCTATTGTGTCATACAGGAGGCCTGTGATATGCAGGAGGTCAGATTAGATGCTCTAATGGTCTCTTCTGGCCATAAAGTTGACTAATTTCTGAAAAACTGAGTGTAGCATTGGGAGCAGCGTCTGATGTTTCCCTGTCCAGCCGGCTTGCTGCCTAGAACGAACGCTCCTTGAGTGGGGTGATCCACAGGGAGTAGCTCAAACCTCCAAAGTGCCTGGCCAGGGGCAGGACATTAGCCCAGCAAGGGAGGGGTGTGGCAGTGACATCACAAAGGCCTTTTGCAGGACCTCAGACTATTGGTCCAAGGCGGTGGGGAGGTGGTGACCTCACAGAGAGATGCTGACATCAGCCAGGCAGGACCAGGGCGAGGGGCCAGGGAAACCTCAGAGACCCCTGTGGCTTTGCTCCAGCAAGTCTCCTTCTCCAGGTCTCTCTCTGAGGACTGAGGGAGTATTTGGGTTCACGGACGTGAGCGCCAGGAGGAGCCTCTTTTGAGTTTTCTCCTTTCCTTTTAGTGATTTTGCTAGAAAACAGCCGTCCCTGTTTAGAAGGTAAGAGCCTTCTCAAGGGAAGGGGTGTCATGGGGTGTCACAGTTCGGATGCCGGTGGCCCCCCCATGTATGGAAGTTCCCACCACCCTGCTCTGTGTTCGCAGTGCCGGAGAGCAGCATTCCACGGCAGTGATTTGCTCCTGGCTGCCGGAGCAGAGCAGCAGGCTCAGCTGTCAGAACTTCCTGGAGCTAGGAAAGGGGAGAGGCCCAGCCTCTGTAGCAGGAATGCAGGGCAGGTGAGTTCACGGCGGGCATTGTGGGATACTGGCGGAGGCCAGTTATGGTGATTTAAAGACCAGCAGCATTTACACTGGCACTCTGTCACTGTAAGTTTGCTGCAAAAAGATTTAGGTCTCTCATCGAAGTGGTTTTCTTTTGTCACCAAAATAGGGCAGTTTTGTCACCAGACATGGCATTGCAGTGTGTACACCAGCCACACCAAGCTGCCGACCGAGGGAGTGTTGTGTGTTCTTCACACACCTGAGCAATATATTTCTGCTGAAACAACTTTGTAGTGCAGACCTGGCCAAAGATTCACTCACACACACAGCTTGCAAGGAAAACGTCACCTGCTCCTCTGCTTTGCAGAATCCAAACACAAGAAAAGCTTGTCAGGTCCTGGTGGAGATGGCAGGGAGTCAGGTGTGGGCAGACACTATATCTTACACTCAGGCAGGCACTGTGGCTTAGCTGGCTAAAGCACCTGCCTTGTAAACAGGCGATCCTGGGTTCAACTCCCAGTGGTGGCTGTTGGGGCACCTGCTATTGGCTACTGTCAGAGGACAAGATTCAGAGCTAGATGGGCCTTTGGTCTAGCCTAGTGTGGTTTTTCTCATGGTTTAAATTACACTCACGGGCACTGATAATAGAGTTACTGAAAGTTTGGGAGTTAGGCACTGATAGATCAGTGGTCCAAGCCCCTTGTAGACACCCCCCCTCCCTCTGGGACAGGGGCAGGTCTGAGCTCTCGCACCAAAGGCTCATTGTGGCTGCCAGAACCTGTGAGTGGCTCATTTCGTTTGCACCCTGGGTTAAGTCCTGCTTTGTGCACCGTGTCGGAGAATGAAAATCCTAAACCACCCTTTGAAATGACGAATGCAGCAGGACGTGTCATTGTCCCTGCCCCAAAGCAGACAGACCAATGGAGAAATGCCGTCGAGTCCAAGGTAATATTCACTGCGGTTTTACCATTTCCACTTCCTAACCTTCCTCCTATCTGCCCAGCCCAGGTGTCCTCTGCCTCAGCTGCTGCTCCCGGCCTGCTCTAGAGTCAAACATGCAGGGCCCCCAGGGGAACAGAGGCTGGGACAGGGCAGTAGCCTGGGCTGGGCTGGGCAGATGCTGGGAGTTCTCGTTCCCTGAGAACTGGCCTGGCTCCCTTCTCAACAGCAAACAACTAAATTCCACGCCCCCTCCCCAGAAAAATCAGCCTGGAGCTAAGGGCAGCAGGGGCTGATTCCCTCTAGTTCCCACCGAGGCAGGAGAGAACCCAGGGCCTTTCTAGCAGAGCTTATGGAACTGACGTGGGGAAACCAGCCTTTAATAACAGGCAGTTCAAGTTTAAGCTCAGTGTTTTTAACAATTTTTACAACCTTAAATCACCCTTCAATCGCAGTGTCACTATTGTCGAAGAAAAACTCAGTTCTCGCTTTTTGTTTGGGTGCAGCAAAATCAAATACTTTATTTTTTTCTAGTAATTACAATAGAGGGAGAGAGTGTCCTAGGAAACAGGGTTGCCCCTTGCCCCGGACAGGTCTCTCTCAATTAGTAAACAATCACAGCAAGCATTTATACCTTTGTTACAGACAATAGCTAACAGTAATGGAGACAGTAAAAGAAAACATTCGCATTTGTTTATACATAAGCTTCTTTGCTATCTTATTTGTCTCAAAAAGAGAAAAAAAGCAAGACTGCACATTGCAAGGTCGTAATAACTTTCACACAGTTCACTCTGTCTTACATTATCTTGCTTCTACAAATCTCACATCATTAGGGTCACAGCTAGCCAACTCATGCTAACTTAACTAACATACATTTAAGATCCCTTCAAATCCTTGTTAATTATTAATTGGCTTCCACACTCCCCCATTTTGTACTTCTAGTACAACAAATATTTCAAATCTCAATTTGCATTAAACCGTGGATTTCAGATTCTACAGCAGATATGTCAACCTTAGGGGTTTTCATGGGATGTAATGACAACGCATGATTAGCATGAACATGAAAAGTATTATTACCATCATTATGTCATTTACAACAACAACAACATAATCCTAAACCAACTAACAACACTACAAACAATAACATTCCCATAGAAATAAAATAATGGGGTTGTTGTACAGTTTCGGTTACAAAGCACAATACATCATACTTAGTACATAAAGTAGACACTCTATAAGCTGTATGAAAGGCATTCTTTTCAGCACGATATATATTCTGAAGCATGTGAATTTGCCCTTGCAATGTAGAGATTCTGTGAACCTCTGGTAACAATGAAAGCAAATTCTGAAACCGATCAGGCACTACTCTAGTCCAATTAAAGTATACCTGAAATCTAAGAGCTACTTGCAACATTCTATCTGCAGGCCAGTAAATGACATGATTGCCTGCAGCAGTGGTAAGATTAATATGTATATCTTGTAATGTGGTGGCATTAACGTACACACAGCTATCATTAGCCTGAAAAAGTGGGTGTCCTGTCAGGGTAGTTCCGTGACCTCTACCCTCCCAGCAAATATTGTCATAAACAGTGACAACTTCCCCTGGCTTCAGCTTCCGTATACACTGAAGCTGTGGTGGTTCTAACGGCCAAAATGTCCATAGATTACCTAACCCCATCCAAATATCAGATGTAATCCCAGGAGCACTAACTAAAAATCGATTAGGAGAATCAGGCGGTCTCACTTCCCAGATATCTCAGTAAATCACCCAATCCCACATGCATCCTCCCCATGGACCCGGTAGGATTCGGTATGTGGGAGCCCACACCCCCTTAACCGGTCCATATGCTTGGAAGGAGCACTGTGAACGTCCACACTTCCATCCAGAAAGTCTCCAAGTATGTCTTCATGGCCACAGATTAGATGGTACTCCTGACGTGTCTGTAAGGGCAGTGGGCCAAGCTTGGTGCACTAGATCATTCCGAATGGCCATCAGCTGGTCATTCAGGAAATCCTGAATTTCCGAACATGCTAGATCCCACTGCAATGCCTTCCCAGCCTCAGTGATATTCAGTACCATCTCTCTCAATAACTTCTGGGTCATAGAACTAAGGGCGGAAATGACATGTAACTCACCCACTCCGGTTTGCACTTGGGTTAGCTGTGCCCCAGAAATTAGGCCGGTGGCCTTCTCTAATTGGCCCAATTTCTCATCATGTTCCTGGTTCTTAAAAATATTCCAAACAGCAGCGGCAGAATTGGCCCCATCCCATAAGGATTCGGTCAGATCCCTCTTCTTTCTAGAGGAAATAACCCAGGCCCTCTGTTGTGCTAATCTAATGGCAGTCCCTTGTGAACAATTTGGATACGTAGAGGTGATCTGAAAACTAGATAAAGGCAATGTAAACTTCACAGTCCCTAGTGTAGTGTTAAGTACAGTCCACCGATATTCTGCTACATTTCCCCTCAGCGTAGGTCTATACCACATCTGTTGGTTGTAGACCTTCATATATTTCCGAGAGGCATTAACATTAATAGCATAAGAGGGAGTGTATTGCAATAAAGTACAGGTCACATTATCAGTTACTGGAATGGTCTCAATACAGGTAAAATTTCCAGTAGCAGAACAAACTCTTTGGGTAGTCGTTTGATTATTCACTAATTGGGTAACCAAATAACAATAAGGGCCCCTGTTAGGTAACATAGCACAAATTCCAGGAAGAACCATCATATCTACGTCACTATGGAACCCATCAATTTCATTTATAAATTCTTGGGGCAGATTTGCAGTAATATTATGGATCTCTATTTTCACTGATCCATTTGTTTTCCACTCAATTGATCTCTCATATGAATTCTTTTGAACTTTAAAAAATAGTCTTTCTGAGCAATATTCTAATAAATCACTAAGATGGGAAGGCCTCGGCCAATGAATTTCATTAGAATATACAAGTTTGTTTATATCTGGATAAATTACAGAAGTGATGGCCAGGGTTGAGGGGCTAGTGGGGGTAACCTTTGTGGTAGCAAGGCGCTTTCGGTAGTCATCATCTGAAAGCCAATTAGGGAGGGCAGTACATCCCCAGGGTACTTGTCCATAAGCACAGAGCCCTGCCCCTGGAAGAAATCCAAGCCACCATTCAACCCCACATTCCCAAGCACGCTCCCCACAGTTCCCTCCTTGCCAATGAACGATGCTTCGTTTCTTCCACCAGGGCCAGTTCTTAATGTCTCTTTTAGTCAGGAATCCCTGGACTCTGGAGGTGTCTGCAGAACGAAAGTATCTTTTTTCCTTCCCCAAAAACAATTGTGGTTTAGCATGATAAAGGGAAGAGGTCTTTAATGTCGGAATTCCTTTAGAAAAATCCAAAGGCACAGTAGGCCTGTCAGAGGACAAGGGAGAGGTTGCCAGTACGTCACCTTGTCCTCTTCTTCCGCTGTCCTGCAGGTACAGCAGGGCTAGAAGAAGGAGTACGTTGATCATCAGTAGGAGTGTCCTCCTGAGGTGGAGGGGTCTTTTTGCAGTGTGATGCATGGGTCCAGGCAGGTAGTCCTTGACACTTCACAGCAGTGTTGGTAGTCAACAGGATTTGGAAAGGGCCTTTCCAGCGTGGAGCCAAGGCAGTCTTTCGTTGATGGACCTTTATGTAGACCCAGTCTCCTGGTTCCAATGAGTGGCAAGGTTGTACAGGATCCTTCGGTAAGGCTTCCTTCACCTGTGTATAAAAAGACTTAACACATTTCATTAGTGCCTGACAATATTTAAGCATTATGTCATCCATCAAATGAATGTCCATCTGAGCTAGGGTCAATGGGGGTGCAGTTGGTAGTCGCATTGGGCGTCCTGTCAAAATCTCATGAGGACTGAGTCCAGTCTTTCGATTGGGAATGGCTCTCATACTCATCAGTGCCAAAGGAAGGGCATCTGGCCACTTTAAGTTTGTTTCAGCACAAATCTTGGCCAGTTTATTTTTTAAAATCCCGTTCTGGCGTTCCACTGTCCCAGCAGATTGTGGGTGATGAGGGCAGTGAAGGTTGTGTTGGATCTGCAAAGCTGCACATAACTCCTTTACAATCTGTCCAGTAAAGTGAGTTCCACGATCACTGTTGATATTCACAGGGATGCCAAATCGTGGTACAAAATCCTTAAGCAGAAGTTTCACAGCAGTCCTGGCATCTGCTTTCCTGCAGGGAAAAGCTTCAACCCAATTGGTAAATACATCAACTAAAACTAATACATATTCATAACCACAACATTTAGACATTTGAATAAAATCAATCTGAATATTTACAAAAGGTCCCCAAGGAGGAGGGTGGGCTGCCTGCCTAGCTTTAACAGCTTTACCAATGTTGTGCTGTTGACAAATCACACAGTGTTGACAGTAGGAATGTGCTACAGAAGGGAAACTGGGTGCAAACCAATCTCGGGTAACTGCAGCAACCATCCCCCCTTTGCTCATGTGTGCCATTCCATGGTATATGCGAGCAAGATAGGGCAGTAACATCTTCGGTGCCACCAGGCGACCATCCGGGACACGCCAAAGATGATCAGAATGTAAAATGCATGCAGCAGCACTCCAAGAGTGTTTCTCGGTTCTCGATGCTGCCTCCTGGATCTTTGCCAGATCCTCAAGGGAGGCCAGTGAAGGCTGCTCTATCAGCACACAAGAATGTTCAGCCTGAGGTGCGGAAAGGGCCGCTGCTTTGGCTTACAACATGGTATAATGACAAGTGGGCAGAAGGCTGGTTCTAATTACCTGGTATAAGCTCACTTGTCGATAAAGCTGGAGAAAGCAAGACTGCACATTGCAAGGTCGTAATAACTTTCACACAGTTCACTCTGTCTTACATTATCTTGCTTCTACAAATCTCACATCATTAGGGTCACAGCTAGCCAACTCATGCTAACTTAACTAACATACATTTAAGATCCCTTCAAATCCTTGTTAATTATTAATTGGCTTCCACACTCCCCCCTTTTGTACTTCTAGTACAACAAATATTTCAAATCTCAATTTGCATTAAACCGTGGATTTCAGATTCTACAGCAGATATGTCAACCTTAGGGGTTTTCATGGGATGTAATGACAACGCATGATTAGCATGAACATGAAAAGTATTATTACCATCATTATGTCATTTACAACAACAACAACATAATCCTAAACCAACTAACAACACTACAAACAATAACATTCCCATAGAAATAAAATAATGGGGTTGTCGTACAGTTTCGGTTACAAAGCACAATACATCATACTTAGTACATAAAGTAGACACTCTATAAGCTGTATGAAAGGCATTCTTTTCAGCACGATATATATTCTGAAGCATGTGAATTTGCCCTTGCAATGCAGAGATTCTGTGAACCTCTGGTAACAATGAAAGCAAATTCTGAAACCGATCAGGCACTACTCTAGTCCAATTAAAATATACCTGAAATCTAAGAGCTACTTGCAACATTCTATCTGCAGGCCAGTAAATGACATGATTGCCTGCAGCAGTGGTAAGATTAATATGTATATCTTGTAATGTGGTGGCATTACATTTCCACTTCCTAACCTTCCAAGGTAATATTCACTGTGGTTTTACCATTTCCACTTCCTAACCTCCCTCCTATCTGCCCAGCCCAGGTGTCCTCTGCCTCAGCTGCTGCTCCCGGCCTGCTCTAGAGTCAAACATGCAGGGCCCCCAGGGGAACAGAGGCTGGGACAGGGCAGTAGCCTGGGCTGGGCAGATGCTGGGAGTTCTCGTTCCCTGAGAACTGGCCTGGCTCCCTTCTCAACAGCAAACAAATCAATTCCACGCCCCCTCCCCAGAAAAATCAGCCTGGAGCTAAGGGCAGCAGGGGCCGATTCCCTCTAGTTCCCACCGAGGCAGGAGAGAACCCAGGGCCTTTCTAGCAGAGCTTATGGAACCGACGTGGGGAAACCAGCCTTTAATAACAGGCAGTTCAAGTTTAAGCTCAGTGTTTTTAACAATTTTTACAACCTTAAATCACCCTTCAGTCGCAGTGTCACTATCCATAACATTGCTTCAGCCTTATAGGTTCCCAAGTGCCAAACTAAACATCTCTTCAAACACAAGAGAGTGCAGATCAGTCAGTGTTCAGAGTCATCCCACATAAAAGAATCATGTTGTGGTACATATTGGCCTCATCAGGTGGCCGTTGCCTTTCCCTCCGCTCTGTTAAAAGTTTTGGTATTTTGCACAGAAACTTTCTTCCCTCAGCCGAGACCTGGGAACCAAGGCTGCCAAACACCTTTAAGAGGAGGCGTAACCTGTCAAAAAATGATCTCCCTCCTTCAGTTCAGTGACAGCCTGAAATGTTACTTATCCCGGCAGAGCCAGAGGATTGAAAGCAGCTACATCAAATCCCTGTGTAGCTAGCAGGAATGAACACAAACACTCCCTGCTATCTGAAGAGATGTTTAGTTTTACCCTTGGTAAACTAGAAGTCTAAAGGGAAGGAAGGTGGTGCCATATATAAAGAGTGAAACACAAAACAATTATCATAGTTACACCCATAGTGACTGCAAAATATTTCTATATTCTTATTATCATCAGTGTATTATTTTCTCTGGCGTCTATACATTGACTATGCCTTGACCAAGAAATTTGAATCTTGATAAAATAATCGACTATCCCTGGTTAAGGCAATGGATTTGATACCCACTCGGGCGTCCCTACACAGGTTCAGGTACTAACAACAGTGGCTGCCTTTTAGCCATAGCTTTTAATCAGGGCAATACATTGATCCTGTGAAATCATTTCCCAGCCGGAGTCCATTGCCCACATTCCTTAGGGCATTGGGCCACCATGGGGACGTTTCATTTCCCTCCTCAATTTCACACAGAGACACAATTTCCTTTGCACAGATCCATGAACAGCAAAACCTCCCTGTGTCTCTTGTCTGAGCCAGGGCATTCGATTCCATTGACACCTTCTCTCCTGCAATGGCAATGGTCATGCAGACGGGACGAGGCCACCTTCACCTCTGACAGTGAGATATTGGCTCAGCTCTTTCTTTATGCTGCTGTTGTTAGTCCATGAAACATCTGGGATGGATGCAAGGCTGAGTTCATGCACCAACCCCCTGAAACATTTCAGCGCCCCACAGAAATCCTGACTCCGGCTATTGGCATGATCTGGTGGAGATTCGAATAGGAACGGGACGGTCTGAATTGTCAGTGTGGGGAATGAACAACAATCTATAGCAATGTCATTAACCACAAATACACTCTAATCATGCTCCAGCCAGAAGGGAAATGGGCACGAACCCTTGTTGTTCAGCCATGGACACACCTACACTAATGCACAGCCAGGAGTGTGCTGGGGGAGCTGGTCTGAGCAATGTGAAGTGACAATTCAGTGAGAACAGAATCATTGTGTAGTGAAGCACCTATACACCAAGTAGTTGTGGTGGAGTGGTTAAGGCGATGGACTAGAAATCCATTGGGGTCTCCCCAGGCAAGTTTGAATCCTGCCAACTACGGAAGCATCAGTGTATTGTCACTGCTCTTCTTGTAGTGCCTGAGCATCCACAGAGCTAGACCTGGTCTCACTCTGAGGCTGTCTACACTTAAATGCTGCTGTGACACTGCTACAGCACTGTGGAGTAGACAGTTGCTACAGTGAGTGGAGGGGTTTTCCATCCCTGTAATAGCTACATTGACAGAACAATCTTTTCTTTCATTTCACACTATCTAACCATGACTTAGGGCAGCTTAATTATACTGATTCCAGGGTTTGGCACACCCCGAAAGACATACTTCTTAGAGGGGTTATCCCATCACGCTCCCATTCACTGGTCCTTCTCGCATGACCTGAGAGCAGCAATACCCGCAGTTCAAGAAGTGCAAACAATTCAATGTTTATTGGGGTAAACTTCCAGCAAGCAATGATGCCAATTTCCTTCCTCGGTATCGCCCTTCCCAGCTCTGACACCACAGAGGCTTGTCTGTGTCCCTCTTTCTATTCCCCCCTTAGCAAAACATAACTCCAATTCCCCTACCCCCATTCCCATTCCCCCCCTTACTTCCTGATTGACTGCAAACTATATAGTAAAACTGGAGTTCTGCTTCGCTATACCTTAACCAATCATTTTACTGAAATGTAACTAACCAATCCTAACATATTGTAACATGATTATCTAACCAGTTATACCCCACCACCTTAATTGCTTTACACCCAACAAATTAATTATACAGCAGACAGAAACAATCACAGAACCAGACAGAGATTATACAGACAAGCAATAGGAAAGTGGAGACTACAGTGATAGAACAACAAAGAAATGAGGATTTCAGACCCCAGCTATTGATAAGTGAGTTGTTGCCAGACAGGATGCTATGATGGTAGAGGTTGTGGATGCTGGTTGCTTAACTGTCTGGCCCCCAGGGCAGGATTTTGAGGGTCTCAGAATGCCAGCACCCATCTTTTGTTTGCTTAAAACGTGAGCAGGGAGATTCCAACACTGCAGAACTCATGGAACTCCAGGAAACGTGTAACTTTAGGTCCAGGTGAGCGTGCCTAAAAATCAGCTGTGCTGGAGAAGGTCTCTAGGAGTTGAAAGAAATGTGCCATCTTGGCCTCCCTAAAGAGTGTCTTCAAATATTAATGAAAACTAGGGTTGATAAGTCACATTCTTTGTAGTGTTAGTATTGGGGACTGGTCCAAAGTGCCAGTTTTAAGACTCTCTTTTCCTCTCTCTTGGGTGTTCTGGTTTCTGCATAGAGACGTGGTTTCAAATCCCACTCCTGACATGACCATTTTCTTTTATCTGGAGAAAATGGCCTCACTTCAATCTCCTTTACAACAATCGGACACCATTTGTTTAGCTTTTCTTTTCCAGTAGTTGTGAGAGAAGTTCCAAACTCGGGGGAAACAGGGCCTTTTCTCTCGACCGATCAATTTTTGTCTTCCTTCATTCCAAGCCATTTTCTCAGATACATCCGTATTTCCCACACTTTTTTGTTCAGCGTTCTTTGCTTTTATGAAATTTTAGGGTCATCATTTAATTGCCCACAACTGTACTTATGACGAGAAGTGAAACCCAATATTTTTTGGATATTCTTGCAGGAGAGTTTTGCTTTCTGACCTGGAATTGAACAGGGGCTACCCAAGGGGGACAATGCTGCTCCCTTTTCTTGCCTCATCCGAAAAAAACATACATTCCTGATGCCCTTCGTTTCCTTGCCCTTTTTAGGGTGAATTTACACTTCTCAGAAGTAGAATCCTTTACAAAACCACTCAAAAGTTCAGCAGTTTCGTAAGCAATGGTTTCCGGAAACATGCCCAGCTTTTCTTTAATTTGGTGACACAGGGCCAGGCAAGGGAGTGGATACAGGCCTGGATCAGAATCTTCGTTACCAGAGCTAGAATTTCTATTTAAAAAGAGCTATTTTTCTGCTGCTATTAGATTTCCAACATTGATTTCATTTTATACACATTTTCAGCATCTATTAAGGATAAATTGAACAAAAATACCACTTCTCTTTCCTCAACATCTGCATCATGAAGGGGAGCATTCCGAATAGGAAAGATCTTCTGTGGGGCATGGGTTACAAAAATGCTTTGGGAACCAAATACGTGGGCATTTTGCCAAGTTAAAAATCACTTAATGTGGAATTCTCTCCCCAAATCATCTGAGAAAATACTGACTTAAATAATTGAACTCCACTGTGATCGTATGCACTTCCCTCAGTTAGTTGGGGTTCTGCTGTTGTTCACCATTTCCGAATGGAGATTTTAAATCACTGCTGTTTCTTTGTTAGCATGTGCAGTAAATTGGAGAGTTCTCCACTGTTGACAGAACTGCACTTGAACTTTCTCCGTGTCACCATGGAGGGGTGGGGAAAAAGCAAAGCTGACGTGACAAATGAGGACTTTAGGAAATGGTCATTTGTCTTAAATTCTCCAAGAAATCTGAGCTACGTCCTATCGAACTGAACTAATATCCAATTGGGTGAGCAAACAGCCTTCAGGAAAGAGAGAAACCCACATCACAGAGAGACAGAATACATGACAATGAAAGTATCAAGAGAAATTCCAGAGCAGGTTACATCTGATTATTTAGAATCAGGACAAGAGATTCTCCCATCACTTTCTCCTCTGATCCATTCAAAGCAGCTTCACTCAGCACTCTCTCAATAGTCAGTTATGTTATTTACAAAATTGTAAGTATCCCAGCATCCCATAATGGGGGACAAAATAGTCCTCTTGCCAGAAGTGGCTTTACCAATAGATGAAACCTGGAATTTAAACGCCAAATAATCACACTATGTTTGGGATCCATTTAAATTCCCCTTCCAGGTCTTGGACACTTTCATCTCTAGTCATAGCGACTCTGATATAGGAGGAAAGAAATCAAAGCATCACCTCCAAGCACAGACAGCTGAGAACTCTTCCTCATATGCCATTTTGAGAAGTGGAGGGATAGAATGTGATGAAAATAAACTCTGCACAGAGAAGCCAAAATGTAACAGTTCTGGAGTGATGGGGAAGGAGGGAATCTCTGAACCACCCCATCTCCTTCCAGTGTCACAGAGGCTGAAATGACACTTTTTTCCCCTGCTCCTCTTTATTTAACTATAATATGAAAAATTCCCAATGTAACTGCTCTTCAGCACAACCCAGAGCAACGTGAGAACAACTGGCAAGGATACAATCTGTATCACTGGCGACTCTAACAATCACTTTGCAATAGGAGGAATGGTATAAATGTGACGCTCCCTGGTTCCTCATAGCAAGGGCACACTCCAGTTACTTGTGGGATAATTGAGTTGATAGAAAGGACAAATGGGCCCACCTCAAAAGAAGGCAAACTACAAAAGGCATAAATGGGCCACTCATCTGTCCAAGCTGAGGGATAATGGTGCTGCAAACAGTTCAAACAGATTTAAAAAGTTACCATTTGGGAATCAGGAAAAGTATTAAAGAAAAAAAACTGATAGCCCTAGAGGTTTTTATGGTGTTCACTGCCCTTGCAGATTCTCTGATCGCTAACATGGGCTGAGTGCCAAGAGAAGGTTTTCCCACACTCACGGCATTCGTAGGGCCTTTCCCCCGTGTGGATTCTCTGATGTTTAGAAAGGTCTCATCTTTGAGTGAAGCTTTTCCCACACTCATTGCATTCGTAGGGCCTCGCCCCTGTGTGGATTCTCTGATGTTTAGAAAAATCTGAGCTGCTAGTGAAGTTTTTCCCACACTCACGGCATTCATAGGGCCTTTCCCCCGTGTGGATTCTCTGATGTTTAGAAAGGGCTGAGCTGCGATTGAAGCTTTTCCCACACTCACGGCATTCATAGGGCCTTTCCCCTGTGTGGACTCTCTGATGTTGAGAAAGGGTTGATCTTTGAGTGAAGCTTATCCCACACTCAGTGCATTCATAGGGCCTTTCCCCCGTGTGGATTCTCTGATGTTTAGAAAGGGTTGATCTTTGAGTGAAGCTTTTCCCACACTCATTGCATTCGTAGGGCCTCTCCCCTGTGTGGATTCTCTGATGGGTAAAAAGGGCTGATCTGCGATTGAAAGTTTTCCCACACTCACGGCATTCATAGGGCCTTTCCCCTGTGTGGACTCTCTGATGTTTAGAAAGGTCTGATCTTTGAGTGAAGCTTTTCCCACACTCATGGCATTCATAGGGCCTTTCCCCTGTGTGGACTCTCTGATGTTTAGAAAGGTTTGATCTTTGAGTGAAGCTTTTCCCACACTCATGGCATTCATAGGGCCTTTCCCCTGTGTGGATTCTCTGATGTTTAGAAAGGGCTGATCTGTGATTGAAGCTTTTCCCACACTCACTGCATTCGTAGGGCCTCTCCCCCGTGTGGATTCTCTGATGAGCAGAAAGGTGCAAGCTGCGATTGAAGGTTTTCCCACACTCACGGCATTCGTAGGGCCTGTCCCCTGTGTGGATTCTCTGATGAACAGAAAGGGTTGATATTTGAGTGAAGCTTTTCCCACACTCACTGCATTCATAGGGCCAGTCGCCTGTGTGGATTCTCTGATGATTAAGAAGGGCTGAGTAGTCACATACGTTTTTTCCACACTCTGTGCATGTATTTTTTCTCTTTCCAATGATGATCTCCTGCTTTGTGGTGGTTTTCTTGAGGTCCTTCTGAGTTCCCTGAGAGGAAATACGTTTACCCATTTTCACCCCCGGCTGGTTTCCTTGTTCTCTTTCTGGTCTGTGCTGAATCTCACAGGATTTTTCCTCCTCATGACTCCTGGACACATTGCTTTTTGATCTTTGCAATAATGCTCTGTGTTTATCCACTTGCTGAACATTTTTCTGCTGAGAATTCTGCTCCTCTTTCTCACATGCCATTGCATCACCTGGGGTGAAAAAGACAGAAACATCAAACAGGGAGGAAAAGTGAAAAGCCAAAACAAACTAAGTGCTGGAGGGAGGTCAAATAAAAATCACAAACTGAACTCCCCCATACTCTTCCCCAAAACAGGAGAGAGGAGGGGGATCAATTTGGCTTTCAAATCCCATCCAAATTCTCAGGGGGAAGGGAGGAAGCTACTGCCTGGTGTCTGCTAGAATCTACGGGAAGCCATGAGCTATAGTTACCCTGAGGATATGACCCCCGCTGGCAACTATAATTAACTGAGAGACCTCTCAAAGGCTTCGTAGGGCATCCCAGATGTTTCCTTCAGGCACTTTCACACTCACAGTTGGTTTAATGTTTCCTCACCTCTGCAGGAAGATCTCAGGGTCTGTTTTCCCTCTGAACCCTGCAGGTCTGAGACCCATGGCTCTTTCCCTTGTTCCAGCTGGGAGATCACATCAGGTTTGGAAAATGGCAACCCTGCTCAGATGAAAGAAAACAAAGGAGTTCCGTTGATTTCATAAAACTTTCTCATAAAAAACATTCTATTAATTTAACTTTAATACTTAGTGTGACCCGGTGTGCCTGGGCTAGTCCTCACTGAAAATGCCAAGACCAGGGCAGGCTGAAAAAGGGAGAGCAGAGGCTCCCCAAACTGGTGGTTAACACAGAAGTTAAACTCACCAACCAGTCACCAACTGTGCTTCTGATCCCCCACACTGGTTAAGAGAAACTGAAAAAAGAAATCACATGGCCCCCTTTATTGCATCCCAGTTCTCTGACTCCCAATCAGCGCCTAGGTCCAGCACAGTGAGAGGTTATTTAAAAACCCTGCTCACATAAACAAAGTGTTCTTCTGACCCCAGAGTCAGCCACCTTACCAGGTCAGTATAGGTTTGGATCTTACTCAAAATACTACGATGCCAGCCAATCATTGGCATCTAAACTAAAGGTTTATAAGCAAGAAAGCATCTAAACTAAAGGTTTATTATAAAAGAAAGAAAGAAATAGGGAGTTGTTAAATGGGAAAGCAGTCAGACACATTCAGAAATCTATACATCTGGTTCTTAGCAGTATTGGTGAGTTTCTGGCTTGAAAGGCTCTCTGGTACACATCCACAGTATTCAGTCCTTTGTTCAAGCCTTCAGTTTGTAGAGAAGTTGCTCCAGAGGTAGGAAGAGGAATTGAAGACAAAATGGAGATGATGCAGCTGCCCTTTATATTCCTTTTGCCATGTGGCTTCTAATTCCTGTGTCCCAAACACAAGTTTCACAGCACATGGCATGGAAAAGCCTTGGAGTTCTCAGTACACAGTGCGATACAGCGTGGCCAGAGGGCAGCAGGAGAGGGTTAGAAGGGAGCCTTATTCCCTGTAGAGGGAAGAAAGTTTGCTATAGATTAACTAGAGCACCTGAAGCCAATTAGAGCATCTGCAGTCAGTCACCTGATAAAGACCCTTGCTCCAATCAGACAGGGAAGGAGTTGGAGCAGAGGGGATTGGTATTGGAGCAGAGAACAGTTTGAAGGGAAGCAAAGGAAAGTTTGGAGAAGTGCTGCAGTGGGTTAAGAAGTCCAAGACCCTAGGTAAGGGGTACCGGGCTTGTACAGAGGGAGGGCAGGAAGCCCCCACAAGCTGAAGGGTAGGAGCGGGAAGTAGCCCAGGGGAAGGAACCATCAGTTCAAGTGGTTCACCACTATTCTCAGGGCCCCTGGGCTGGGACCTGGAGAAGAGGGCGGGCCCAGGTCCCTCCCTCTCCACTCCCCTCCTCAAGGACACTAGTGGGGTAATTAAAATATCAATTAGGAGGCAAGCAATGGCGCCCTGAACCTTCCCCAAAGAAGAGAAAGCGCGAGACCCAGCATAACAGTACCGGCAATTTGCCACAGTATTTATAATAATAATATAGAGTGTCTCTCAATTCCATACAGTGTCACTTAATAAACCAGTCAATTCCCAGGACCGGTTCCTCAGGTGTTTGAAGATGCCGAACACCTTGCTTGTGAGGGACTAGAATACCCACATATATGTTGGGAACACACAGACACTGTGCTAGTCTGTTCCCCTATGTTCACTCTTCTAGAAAATTATGATCCATTTTGTTCATAGTATGTGTCAGGGCTGAATCCCCACTCTGTCACTCCGAGTACAGAAAGTGGGGGCCCGACAGGATTCTACAAATGAATTTGTGCCACTCTAGGCTTGTATCAAACCCCCAAAGTTACAGCTTTTCTCTGACCTTGGTCTGGTAAATGCTGCCACCACCCAAAGGGAAAAAACCCCGAAACCCTTGGACCCAGGAAGGAGCACTTGAGAATTCTTCCCTCTGGGACACCCTCAAGCCCTTTCACCTCCCCTCTGGGAAGGAGCTGAGAAAAAAAACAAAGGAAATTAGCTGTGGCTACCAGCTAATCAAACAACACACACAAACCTCTTAGGACACCAAAAATCCAATCCTGTTCTTAAGAGGTAAATTTTATTAAAATTGAAAAGGAAAACAATACATCTGGAACTTAGGCTTTTGCTAGATCTTAAAAGAAAATTTTTGTAAGCACCCAAAATAGCTTTCTTGGGGGTTCAGCTTAAAGCTTACAAGCAAACAAAAGCATCTGGGATAGCGTAGAGGAGATCCAAAAGCCAAAATAAAAAATAAACCTGATTGTGTCTGTCTAAACATTCCCTATCCAAATCATTTCTTCTAGGTATGGAAGATGAATTTTCATACCTGCTTCAAGCCTTACACAGCATTGCTACTCCGTGTCACCTTCTCCGGAGAACAAGAGACAAAGGGAAAGTTACTTTCCCATTTAAAAAAGTTCTAGCCTTTCCATTGGCTCTTTTGGTCAGGTGCCCAATACTTTTTTTTTTTTTAAACCCTGTTGGCTTGTTAACCCTTTAGAGGTAAAGCAAGCAGAGAACTCGCACCAACAGGGATTTTACAGCCAACTGGCTGGCTGGGTGTTTATAAAAGGTAGATCCCTCCCCTCCCCTTCATTTATCACTGTAGGGCTTGTGAGGTACCATTTGAAAAGACATAATCTACTGAATATCCTCCTGTTAAACTGTGTAGCAACATTGTATGTAAAGTGATGAGATTTTATGGTATGATATTACTGGAAAAGCTGCAGCCCTAACCTTAAGTTCCTCAGAGACAGCAAGGCAAACAGCTGGTCAAATAGCCATTCCCCACCAGGGGGAAGGTGTGAAGATGACATTTACATTCCATCACAGGGACACTTGTATCTATGACAGCCTATCACCATGACTCAGCTGAGAACTGAAGTGGTTTCTAGTACAAAGGACTGAATTATAAAAAGAGGTGAGGAAAAGGCATAAGACTCTCCCCCCCCTTTCGCTCTGCTCATGACAACTCCTGAAGAACTGAATGTGGGCGGCAGGGGCAGGTGAGGGGGAGTCCTGGCTGAAAGGAAAACCAGCCTGTTTCAGCAGATGGTGAGAGAAACATTTGTTTTAAATCATTTCTAGCTTGTTAAGTTAAACATTAGTTTGTGTTTTATCTTTGCATTTCTTTCGTAAACAATTCTGACTTTTATGCCTCATTACTTGTAGTCTCTTCAAATCTTTTTTTTCAGTAGTTAATAATTTTGTTTCCCTTTTTTATCAAACCAGTGTGTTTGGATTAAAGTGTGTTGGAAACTCCATTTGGAATAACAAGCCTGGTGCATGTCATTTTCCACTGATGAAACAACAGATTTCATATGAGCTCCCATTGTTCAGGAGTGTGCTGGACAGTGCAAGATGCACATTTCTGGGGGAAGTCTGGGAGCAGAGAATTTTCTGAGGTTCTCCTGTGGGTACTGTAATTTGTGAGTAACTGACTAGCAGCACTCAATACTGTGTAGCTGGGAGCGAGTTACATGCTGGAGACTGTGTGTGAACTGCCCAGGAGTGGCTGCTCTCACAGTAGAGCAGTGTAAAAGGCACCCCCAGCTTGGGGAACTGAGGGGACACAGCTGTTAAGATTGTACTGTGCTTAATGTCACAGACACTCAATTTCAGAGTCTCCTAAAACATACAGAAAGTAAATCCATGTCCCAGAAATCAAAGTCTCCCTGGCACTGCTTCTTGCTGACAGATGGGTCCAGAGACAAAGACAGAGTCCTGGGGAAGCTGGAAACATAAGCGTGGGGCTCAGTGGAGAACGGGAACAGGAAGGGCAGGGATATTATTGAACGCAGGATCTCAGCAATACTAGATGTCAGGATAACACATAGTGCAGCCCATTGGCAAACATAATCCCAAATATACATAGAAAATGATGGGGTCTAAATTAGTTATTTCCATTGATTTATACAAGGGCAATAAGATATTCTCTGTATTACTGTCTATCCCTTTCCAAATAATTCCTAACATCCTGTTTGCTTTTTTGACTTCCGCTGCACACTGCTGGATGTCTTCAGAGAACTATCCACAATGACAAAAAGATCTTTTTCCTGATTAGCCTAATTTTGCCCCCATCATATTGTATGTATAGTTGGGGTTATTTTTTCCAATGTGCATCACTTGACATTTATACACATTTGCCATTTTGTTGCCCAGTCACTTAGTTTTGTGAGATCTTTTTGAAGTTCTTCACAGTTTGCTTTGGTCTTAACTATCTTGAGCAGTTTAGTATTGTGACGTTATTGATATAATCTGGGACCATATAGAACATGGTTGCAACCAAGGTCCTGTAGTGGCACCAAATCTTATGTAAAGGGGGTCATATAAGGTGTCCAAGTCCAGGTTATGGGTTGCTGGTTATAATTATGGGGTCTATATGTATGTATCATTTTGTAGTTGAAGTTATGAGTATTGGCTCTATCCTGTCTGTATTTCCAACTTATGCTGTGCTTCTGGGAGACATCCCAGACAAGTTGGTGTTAGCTCTGCCTAGCCTGCTTGATGGCCCATTAAGGACATCAGCTATTCAACTGACCCATTGAGAGAAGGCAGGGGGGAGAGAAAGGGGGGGGCTGAGATCCCCTCGGATTTACCGCTGCCCCCTCCCGTGGGGACCCCCCTCCTCCCCCATCCTGCCCCCTTTCTCCCTAGAGAGCCACGAGCAGCGCCCAGGGTGACCCCCCTCCCCCAACCCCTGAGAAGTTCCCTGTCTCCCCCCCCCCCCGATTGTGCCCCATTTTCTCTCCCCTTCGCCAGTGGCCAGTTCAGGTCTCAGGTTTGGGGGGTTTCCCCCATTTCCACCTGCAGGGATTTGTCCTTGTGCGGGTGGGAAATGGTTCCCCCGAGTGATTCCTGAGCTGGGCAGAGGGTGAATGGGCAGAGGCTGGGGGGGCCCTGAGACAGGGACACCTCTGGGCTGGGCTGGGGGGGCCACTCTCTGCTGGCAACGGGGCCTGGGAAGGGGAGGGAGGAGCCAGTGTCCCCCATGGAGACGGCCCAGCCCCAGGTTTCCCAGTCCCAGCTACTTCCCCTCCCCCACCCTGCCCAACCCAGCAGCCCCCCCACCCCCACTTGCTAGTCACATTCCCAAACCCCACTGCCAACCCCTCCCCACAGCCAGTGACCTTCTGGCTCCAGCCCCACTCCTGTCCCCTGTGAAAAGACATCACCCAGGGCTCCCTGCCGGCCATGTGAGTGTGAGGCAAGAAGAATCCGTCCCATTCTGTTGTTGATTCAATATCGCTGTGTAATCCCCTCCAAGTTCCCATCTTTTCTCTTGAACTGTTGACATAAAATCTCCCCAGATGTTGGGGCTTCTCTATTATGTTGTCAAATATTTAGTTTGTGCCCCATTTTCTCCTCCGTTCTGAAATACTGATATCGAATGCTCAAAAATCTTCCCACTTTTCTCTCTATGTGTGTGACTGAGATCAGGGCTCTTATCGTACTGGGCGTGGCTCACGCCTGGCCTGAGATCAGGTCTCCCAGTGGGCCGGGCACTGCACAAACCCTGACCGACTTTGGGGCACTGGCTGTGCCAGGAACTGCACAGATCCCTACAGAGAGCAGGGACCTTGTTGTGCCGGGTGCTACAGTGACCCTGACTGAGCTCCGGGCCCCTGTTGTGCCAGGCTCTGCATCAACACCAAGTGAAATCAGGCTCCCATTGTGCCAGGTGCTGCAGAGACAGCAAACAAACTCAGGGACCTTGTTGTTCCTGGAGCTGCAGAGACCCCAAGTGAGTTCTGGGCCCTGTTCTGCCAGGTGCTGCAGAGACCCTAACAGAGGTCAGATCCCACTGTTGTGACAGGTGCTGTGGAGACCCCAAGTGAGATCTGTGCCCCTGTTGTGCTGGGCACTGCAGAGACCCCACAGACATCAGGTCTCCCATTGTGCCAGGTAAAACAGACCTGGACCGAGATCACGGCCCCCCTTGTGCCGGGCAGCGCACGACTGCGGCCCAGATAGCTGCCTCCATTGTTCAGGGTACTTGAGAAACCTCGACTGAGATCTGTGTCCCTGTTGGACCTGGCCCTGCACTGACCCCGACCCAGATCACGCCCCACCACTGTACTGGGCACTGCACTGACCCTGGCAGAGATCCTGCCCCCACGTTTTGCCAGATACTGCAGGGACTCCAAACAAAATCCGGGATCCTGTAATGCTGGGAGTTGCAGAGTCCCCGACTGAGGTCAGGCCCCTGTTGTGCAGGGCTCTGCACAGACACCGAGATCAGGGTCCCCATTGTGACTGGTGCTGCAAAGACACCAAGGGTATCTCTACCCTGCCATTAAAACCCCCCAGCTGGCCCAGGCCAGGTGACTCAGGCTCACAGGACTCAGGCGAAGGGGCTGTTTAATTGCAGTGTAGGTGTCTGGGCTCGGGCTGGAGCCAGGCTGTAGGACCCTGCGAGGTGGGAGGGTGCCAGACCTTGGGCTGCAGCCCCAGCCGGAACATGGACACCACAATTAAACAGCCCCACAGCCTGAGCCGTGTGAGCCCAAGTCAGCGGGCACGGGCCAGCTGCCGGTGTCTAACAAGTTTGCATGGAGAATTTGGGGCAAAACTGGGAACTGAACCCAGATTGTTTGAATTCTTGCCTCTCCCCTTAACCCCAAGCCCAGCGTGTGTGTGTGCAGCGTTGTTTTGGTCAGTGTTTGCCTTGCATTGGCTTCCAAGGGAGGCTGTGGAATTTCCTTCATTGGAGGTTTTTAAGACCAGGTTAGAGATGCACCAGTCTAGGAATGTCTAGGGATACTTGGTCCTGCCTCATCACAGGGGGCTGGAGTAGACGTCCTCTCAAGATCCCTTCCAGGCCTACACTGAAATAATTCTCTTTTGTGCTGTGTCCTGTTCTACGCTGAGCTGTTGTGCATGGTGCCATTTGGAACTGTGATCGCACCATGCTGTGTAGCATTTTTATGGTAAATTGTTTTGCCTCAGCTTGTTTGGTGCCTGTGCTGTGTTGGTTTGAGTTGAGCTATTTTCCATTGTGTACTTTTGTCCTAGGATGTCGTCGTTTGCATCTGTTGCTTTCTTCTCCTTTGTATTGTCATTTTATGCTGTGGAGTGTGGGTTGTGGTTTTTTTCCCCCCTGAATTGCCTGACATTATGTTGTGGTGGGTTTTATTCTGTATGTTGGGTTTTTATACGTATATATCGCATCGCATCATAGAAATGCAGGGCGAGATAGGACCTCAAGATGTCATCAAGTCCAGCTCTCTCTGCCGAGGCAGGACCAAGTATATGGAGATTATCTCTGACAGAGCTTTGTCCTACCTGTTCTTAAAAACTTCCAGGGACAGAGACTCCCCAGCCCCCCTTGTAAGACTATTCCCGAGCTGACCTGCCTTAGCTCTGGGGACACCCACACAGATTGTAGTGGTGAGAAGCTCTGGAGAGAGGAGACCCCAGTGAGTGGCAGGTGGGTAAAGAGACTGAAGTTGGGAGGAGAAACATTGACGTGTCCAAGATCACCCAGGCTGTCTGTGACCGAGCTAGAAATAGGTTCTAGTGCCACCGTACTGCTGTTTCTGAAGGTCTCTGCCACCCTGGTGTTTTAGGCACTGGTGCAAACCCTTAGTACAGACAGAAGTTACACTAGTGCACTCTGATTGGCACTGGTGCACCATGTCCCAGTTTGAAGGTTTGAGGTGGGGGCAGGGGGAAGTGACCTCACAGAGGCCTTGGGCTGGCTGAACAGTGCAACTGGTAAGGGAGGGGCAGCAGTGAGTGCTGGAGGTATGAGCCAGGAGCACAGCCCTACATGGCTGGACACTGACTTCTCTTGACCCAGGGGACACTCCCCAGCGAGGTGGTTTGTCCAGGGATGCACAGGCTGTCTTGGCAGGGCAGCTCAGCTGCAGTCCCTGCACACCTCTTCCTGCAGCCTAATACAGTGTGCTCGGGGGCCTTCCCAAGCTGCGGGTGACGGGGCTCTGGCATTAACAGGGTCTGTTCCTGGGTCTGTCACAGACCTGTTCAGTGACCGTGGGGAAGTCACAGCCCCTCTCTCTGTAACGCTGTCTTCAGTGACTCGAGAGCACGAGCACCAGCCTCAGGCAGACTGGTAAGAAGCAGGGAACAAACCCCAAATTGGGTGTGAGGTCTGTATGGAGATTTCACCAACCAAGTATCCAGTGTAAACACTTCAGGCTCTGTAACAGCATTAACATGGAATCACAGACAGTCCCCTTGGGTGATCCCATATATCTCGCCACGCAGGTGAGCTCACCTTCGTGACAGATGATCCCTTACTCCAGGGATTCTCAACCTTTTTCTTTCTGAATCCCCAATGATGGAGATTCCACAACCTCTCTAGGCAATTTATTCCAGTGCTTAACCACCCTGACAGTTTGGGAGTTTTTCCTAATGTCCAACCTAAACCTTCCTTGCTGCAATTTAAGCCCATTGCTTTTTATCCTGTCTGCAGAGGTTAAGAAGAACAATTTTTCTCTCTCCTCCTTGAAATGACCTTTTATGTACTTGAAAGCTGATCATGTCCCCTCTCAGTCTTCTCTTCTCCAGACTAAACAAACACAGTTTTTTTCATTCTTCCCTCATAGGTCATGTTCTCTAGACCTTTAATCATTTTTATTGCTCTTCTCTGGACTTTCTCCAATTTTTCCACATCTTTCCTGAAATGTGGCACCCAGAACTGGACACACTATTCCAGTTGAGGCCTAATCAGCGCGGAGTAGAGCGGAAGATTTACTTCTTGTGTCTTGCTTACAATACTGCTGCTAATACATCTTAGAATTATACTTGCTTTTTTTGCAACAGTGTAACATTGTTGACTCATGTTTAGCTTGTGATCCACTGTGACTCCCAGATCCGTTTCTGCAGTGCTTCTTCCTGGGCAGTCATTTCCTATCTTGCATGTGTGTAAGTGATTGTTCCTTCCTAAGTGGAGTACTTTACATTTGTCCTTATTGAATTTCATCCTGTTTACTTCAGACCATTTCTCTAGTTTGTCCAGATCATTTTGAATTTTAATTCTGTCCTCCAAAGCACTTGCAACCCCTCCCAGCTTGGTATCGTCCACAAACTTGATAAGTGTAACAGAGAGACTCTGCTGCTGGGAGGGTTTCACCCTGTGTCAGAGGGTCACACCCTGGTGGGAGGGGGCTAGGCCTGTACTGGGATAAGGTCACTCTGTGCTTCACAGTGTGGCAGAACCTGGAATGTCCATTAGCAGGGAACAATGCTGGGGGGAATCGACATGTGGAAAGGACAGAAACCCTGTCTGAATTCTCTCACATTGCCCTTCTCGCCCTGGCAGGCTACAGAATAACGTCCACATTTCGCCCCAAATCATCCCCTCCTTCCAGCGGGAAGGGAATGGCTGCAATGGAGCTGGCTCAGGTAAGGGATTCTCAGGGAGCTGGTGATGAGTTCTGGTTGGAGGGAGAGGATCAGTAAATGTATAGGAGGGTGGGAGGCAGGAACTATCTAGGGTGGAGAAAGGGAGGGGACAGGATGAGACAAACCTGCTGAGACTTGTGTACTCTAGGGTGTGATGGGTTGTCACCCCGGGGTGCAGTCTGGGGAGCTTCTGGGAACCGCTGTGCCCTCTAACCCTCAAGCTGGGCTGGCCCTTCTGTCACGGAGTGTGGGGGAGTCCGGTCCTGCACCCCTCTGCCTGGGACTCAGTGACTCTCAGCCAGCCAGTAAAACAGAAGGTTTATTGGACAACAGAAATGCAGGTTACAGCAGAGCTTGGAGGCACAACCAGGACCCCTCAATCAAGCCCCTCTGGGGTTCAGGAAGCTTTGTCCCCTAAATTCCAACCACCCTGCCCAAAACCGAAACTAAACTCCCCTCCCTCCAGCCGGCCCCTTCCTTTGTCCACCTTCCCGGGCAAAGGTGTTGACACCCCTCCCTGCTCCCTGGCTCAAGTTACAGGCTGAGCACTTGTCTCTCACCTAAAGTAATCCCCGGTTCTCCCATCCCCCACACAGACAGCCCCTACTCCATCACACCTTCTCACACTGCTTTGCTGGAGATTCAGCCAGCCTCTTCAGGCCCTGTTATCACCCTACACAACAGCAGGTGGCGCCATACACCCAACTAAGCTACCTGAGTGCTTTACCTGAGCCACTCAAGGAGAGAGAGAAGACAGCCAATTTCTCAGCGATAAGTGTTAGCAAACAGATCAAAGCAGATGACTTAGCAAATGACCAAAAACTCAAAAAAGCCTAACATACTAGATGGATAGAATTTGAATTAGCAATTTCTCACCCTGACTGATGATAGAAGCAATCCACCAAGTTTCCATACACAAGCTAGAAATCTCTTTACCCTGGGACCAGCACTTCCCCCAGTTCAGTCTTTGTTCCTCAGGTGTTTCCAGGAGTTCTCTTGTGTGCGGAATGAGGCCAAGAGATGATGTCACACCCACCTTATGTAGCTTTTCCATATGGCGGGACCCCTTTGTTCCAAACTCAGTTCCCAGTCCAGTTTGTGGAAAAATACAGGTACCAAAATGGAGTTTAGTGTCATATGGTCTGGTCACATGCACTAGCATGTCCTGCTGAGTCATAGTAGCCATGACTCATAGGCTGGCTGAAACATTCACAAGAAGGCTAAGCTCTTCCATGGTCCATTGTCTTTGTTGATGAGCCATGAACACTGTCTGGCTTCTTTGTTGTACCTGAAAGGCTCGTTGTGGCTGTTACCCAGAGTAAGCACATTTGAAAGACAGATACAGAGTCAGTATCCATAACTTCAGATACGAACATGATATGTGCACACAAATAGGACAATCATATTCAGCAAATCATAACTTTTCCAATGACACTGAACGTGACGCATCTTGCACAAAATGCCTCATAATTATGTCCTAATCATTTGATAATCATACCACTAGGCTGCATGTGGGGTGTAGTGTCAGTGCCTAATTTCAAGGCACAGGTGTTGGGAATGGAACTTCCCTCTTTGTGGAACAGGAAATAACCCTCCAGCCAGGGCTGGGAAAACTTCTCAGACTCCCAGTGCTGGAGCCTGAACCTACTGACACTTCATTAGTTACCACCAACCCCAGTCTTTGTGGCAACTGCAAACGTTATCAGTGATGATTTTATATTCTCCTCCAGGTCATTGATAAGAATGTTAAATAGAACAGGGCCAAGAACCAATCCCTATGGGAATCCCCTAGAAAGAAATCCACTCGACCATGGTTCCCTATTTACAATCATAGTTTTTAATCTATTTAATGTATGTTGTGTTTATTTTGTATCTTTCTAGTTTTCTAGTCAAAATGTTGTGCTGAACCAAGTCATATGCCTTACAGAAGTTTAGGTATATTACATCAATACTATTAGCTGCACCCAAACTTTTGATCTCATCCAATAAGGATATCCAGTTAGTTTGATTGGATCTGTTGTCTCTCAGCCTTTGTTAATTGGTACTAATTACATTACCCTCCTTTAATTCTTTATTAATTAAATCCATATTCGCTGTTCCATTATCTTGCCCAGTATCATACTAACACTCTTGTAATTAGCTGGGTCATCTCTTTTACACTTTTTATACAGGCACAGCATTAGCTTTATTCCAGTCTTCTGGAATTTCCCCAGTGTTCCAAGTCCTAATTAAAATCACCATTAACAGTCCACCACACTCCTCCACCAGGTCTTTCAAAACTCTTGGATACAAGTTATCTGGACCTGCTTATTTAAACATGTCTAACTGTAATACCTGCCGTTCAACATCCTCGTGAGTTATTGTTGGAATGGAAAGACTGTCGTCGTCAACATCTTATATGACTTACATCATATGTTTTTCTCCAAATCCAGGAGAGAAATATTTATTGAACACTCTTACATCTTCTGCATTATTTTTGATAATTCTGCCATTTCCATCTAGTAATTTGCCACTTCCATTGTTAGGATTAATTTTGTACTTAATATACTTTTTAAAAACTTCCTTCTTATTTTCATTAATTGGTCATTGATTTCTGATAGCTTCCCTTGCTAACTTTCTACAATTCTGACCTTCTATTCTTTACTATTGATTTCCCCTTTCTTCCATATATTTTATTTGGAGAGTGTTGGGATTCCTACCAGGGAGCCACAAGCAGGGTCCAGAGACAGCCCAATCTCCTCATTAAGCTCTGGTTAGTAGGTATGTGATAAACGTGAAGACCCTGCCTCCGTCTGTCAGCTGAGAGACACAGAGGTTCTCTCTTTCCACCCTCTGATGCCTCCTGGCTGTTCTAGGCAAGGTGGGGTGGGACTCTGTTAACATGTGTCTCCCGGACCTTCCATTTACCTGGTGCTGCTGTTCTGTGAGTAGTGGGGCTGTGAGTGGGGCAGCAGGTCCTGAGTGTTGGACTCTTGCTCTTTCAGGGGCCGGTGACCTTCAAGGAGGTGGCTGTGTATTTCACCAGAGAAGAGGGGGCTCTGCTGGACCCCGCTCAGAGAGCCCTCTACAGGCATGTCATGCAGGAGAACTATGAGACGGTGGGTAAGGAGTCCTGTCCCCTGGGTTATTAGAAGCTGTGGGGTCTCTGAAGAACCTGAGTAGTAATAACTTTATACCTTCATTTGTCATACAAGTTTTGACAAGTTTCCTTGTCCCCCCTTTTTTGCCTTATCTCCCACCCACTAGAATCATTTTTGGACATGTGCCTTTTTGGTGCCGTCAGTCATTTAAAAATTGAATTGAATGTATCCTTATTGGCTACATGAATAACTACATTAATAACTGCAGCTTTCATGCCTTTTCCTCATTTTAAGAGGAAAATACGGCACCTGTAGAATTCTAAATTGAGTAAATAGGTGTATGACTCATGCATGGGTTGTGTGACAGTCAGATGAGCTCCTCTTTCGATAGAAGAGCGTATAATGTTGCCATTCAGGACCCCACCGGTGAAGGGAGAACCAAGCTGTGGGAGGGGAGGAGAAGGGGTGAGTAGATAATTCTGGGGTGCCAGGACATGGGGAGGGTGTGTGCAGGGTTAGAGCTAAGAAGCAGCAGGGAGGGATGAGGTTGTGAGAGACGAGGAGGGAACACAAGAATCTCCCAAGGTGCCGGCAGGTGGTGCTGGCTGAGAGTAATGGGAAGAAGTGGAGGGGAGTGTGGAGGAAGGGCACCAAGGAAGTGGCTCATTGTCAGGTGCTGAAGCTAAGTGGCCTGTCCTTGTGGAAGAGTGGGACCCCTTGGGGGTCTAGTGCACTCAAGAGGCACCTCCCAATGACTGTTCAAAAGCCAGGGCATTGCAGAGATCCTATGGATCCATGACAGTGCCAGAGGTTCAGCCTTATGGGGAAAAGATATAAAACAAGAAAAGGATCTAAATGCGTGTTTACCATCGCTCCCTCTCAGTCCTCATGGGAATCCCTGATCCGTTCCAAAGTGTATTAAAACCTTCCTTAAAGGCTTACCTCTTGGTTATCAGGTCATGTCTGTCTGTTAGAGGGTTTTCCCTTCACCCTCTCACTTCCCTGGTTCTTGTCACGCAGACAGCAAGCAGCAAAAGACCAGAAGTCTGAAGCACAGATAATGTGATGTTTATTGGGGTTATTTCCAAGTAAGCATATTCCACTACCCTAATTAACTTACACGTAGAAAAATTAATTATGCAGCAGACAGAAACAATTAGAGAACCAGACTGATTAACAAGGTAAAAGTGGTGGCCATAAAGATAAAACAATACAGAAATGAGGGTTTCACAACCACAACCATTGATAAGGGATTTCTTGCCAGACAGGCTGCTGTCAAACTAAGTTTTCTTTAACCATCTTAAGATCTGCTTCTTTATCTGGTGGTGATGGGCGCTATCAGGACAGGATCATCTTCCTAACAGCCCAATAGCACCTTATTTCAGTGTGACTGGTTTGGGATGTGACCCTTCGCTTCCCAGCTTATGGCTGCCCTTGCTGCTTAGCCAAAGGCCTTAGCCTAAGAACAAGGGCTCAGCCTAACCTAGTGAGAGAAGGCCCAGACACAGGCGGACTGAGATTTTGATTCTTAGCTAGTTACCGGGGTATAAAGACAAAGTGATAAAAATACACCTAAGTTCTTAAAGTCTAGGCTTTACAGGCAGGCCTGAATATCTCTATTCTAACAGTGGGTTCTAGCCCTTCCCCCATTCTGTGTCTGTCTTGTCTATTTAGATCAGGGGTCGGCAACCTTTCAGCAGTGTTGTGCTGAGTCTTCATTTATTCACTCTAATTTAAGGTTCCATGTGCCAGTAACACATTTTAACGTTTTTAGAAGGTCTCTTTCTATAAGTCTATAATATAGAACTAAACTAAACTATTGTTGTATGTAAAGTAAATAAGGTTTTTAAAATTTTTAAGAAGCTTAATTTATAATTAAATTAAAATGCAGAGCCCCCCCTCGGACCAGGGGCCAGGACCCAGGCAGTGTGAGTGCCACTGAAAATCAGCTCGCGTGCGGCAGGTTGCCTACCCCTGATTTAGATTGTAAATTCTTCAGGGCATGGGCCATCTACTATTCTCTGTTTGCACTTTGCCTAGCACAATGGGGACCCACTGTTAGTTGGTCCTTAGGCACTAAGGTAGTGAATATGATTTGTTATAATAGTAACTCTCCTGCCACTTTGAGCCAAGGAAGATGGCCTTGAGATGCGTAGCCTTATTTGGGGTATGTTAGTAATGTTGATTTGATTTATCAACTTAATTTAATGTGTATTGTAATTATTAAATTAATTAATAATACTTAATCATTTATATTAATTAATATGGGTTTAGGCTCGCCAACTTGTTTGATCAGAAGATAAAAGTTCGTGTTTTGAATCCGGTTCCACAGAATTGATAAAGGGACTGTGGAAGCAAGGAAAGAATTAATAAGGATTTGAAGGGGATTTTAATGCATGTTAGTCAGTTAGCAAGAGTCAGGCCATACTGTGACCCTTATGACGTGAGATTTGTAGAAGCAAAATAATGTAAGACAGAGTGAACTGTGTGAAAGTATTACGACCTTGCAATGTGCAGTCTTGCTTTTTCTAGTAAGATAGCAGAAAAGCTTATGTATAAACAAAATGTATTTGTTGCTTTTTACTGTCTCCATGATTGTCTAAGCTTGTCTGTAAGAAAGGTATAAAGGCTTGATGTAATTGTTTACCAGTTGAGAGACCTGTCCAGGACCCTGTGTCCTATGGCACTCTCTCCCTCCATGGTAATTACTGGAGAAATAATAAAGTATTTAATTTTGCTGCACCCAAACAAAAAGCGAGACCTAAGTTTTTCTTCGACAGGACCTTCGGGGGTATGACAGGAAGCTCACAGGGAGACAGATCTAGTCATAACGACTTTTTATTAAACTCAATGAAATAGTAAGTAAATTGTAAAACAGGTAGAATTACAGAGTTACAATTGTATTACTGTTATTTAAGAGATACATATGACGATACAATATTATGTTCTGCAAACTTTGGTTAATATTCACACCCTGTTTTGATAAACTGGTGTTGGCCTCGCCTCTGGTGGTTCTGGTTTCACACCTCTTGCAGAGGAAACTAATGCAAAGAGCTGTCAAAGCAACTTTAGAATTTATTTTTTAGCTCAACTAAATAATCTGATACACAAACTAAAATAACATTTAGAGAGACCAAGCTTAGCCGAGTCCCTTTTGAACTTAAAGTTTGAAAGGAAAATAAGTGCGGCCTATTACTGGTTAATAGCTGTCGTAGATGGATAGCATGAATACGTAGCTGAAGATGGTGAAGTGTAGAGAAGAAGGAGGAGGTCGAGGTGGGGGTGGGGATACCATAGTGAGGTAGGTTACCTCTTTTTATAGAAATAAATGCCGAAAATTCTTCCTCTTATGCCCAAATTTCAGTCTTCCCCCATAGAAATGTTAGGGTACGCTTACTCCATAGCCTAGTATGTGTGTGCATATGGATGACAGGTATCTGCGCACTTGTGGGGTACTTGTTAAGTCTGTGAGTGCAACTTTGAAAAATCCCCTTTGTCTATTGGTCTAGGTAAATGGTCTTAGACCTAAGCGTAGGCACTTTATTTGGGTATAGGAAAAACAGTTGCTTTTCTGGGTAAAAGGGCACAGGATGTAGCTATGCTAACTTTGCTTTAGCTTAAAATGCAGGTTTTTGGCCTGTAGGTTTCTTGCATTACAGCCAAATGTATTTTTAATATGAATTAATAAACCTATCACAATACAGTACTTATAAGAAAAGAGATATTTATGCAGGCAAGCAGATGAATCCTGAGAGCTACAGATGTTACTGTCTAAAAATGAGATGGGGTTAAAACTATGGAATATTCTTTGTGACAAATTCCACTGACCTCCCGTGTTTTCTTTGCCTGCAGTAGGGTTTCCAGTTTCCAAACCTGATGTGATCTCGCAGCTGGAACGAGGGGTAGAGCCGTGGGTCCCAGACCTCCAGGGCTCTGAGAAAGAAGTGCTCCCGAGAGCTGCCTGCACAGGTGAGGAATCAGTTAAACAACTCAACAACTGCTTAGGAATGCAGGAAACATTTGGGATGCCCTACAAAGACCGTGTGAGCTCTCCAAGTTCAGGATTGTTCCCTGCAGATGTGGAATCATTATGGCAGATGTCACTCATGGCTTCCCTCCTATTCTGACTGACAACTGGCAGCAGGTCCCTCCCCAATCTCACTTTCCCCTGAGAGTTATGGTGCAATGAGGACCCAGAACTGATGCCTTCCCCTCTTTTCTGTGGAAGGGTTTGGGGAAAATCAGCACCTGATAGGTTTGATCTCTCCCACATATATTTTGGTTTGTTCATCCCTTTTTCCATTCCTCTCTCTGACGTTTCCTTTTTCTCAGGCACAGGGAGTGACCTATGTCTGGATTCTCTCTGTCTCCCATCCGGCGATGGGCTGGTGAGTGAGAACGAGGAGGAGAAACCCCAGCAGGAAGACACTGTGCAAGTAGATTCACATTGGATGTTATCAGGAAGATGCACAGGGAATGTTTCCAGGAGTTGTGCACTCCCAGAAAACACAAAAGCCTGTGAGACTCAGCAGAGGCCAGAGGAAAACGACAGTAGCCACTCAGCCCTTATTCCACGCAACAGAATCAACTTGGAAGAGAGACGCTACATGTGCCATGAGTGCGGGAAAAGCTTCAGTCAGCGCTCACACCTTATCACACATCAGAGAATCCACACAGGGGAGGTGCCCTACACCTGCTCTGAGTGCGGGGAAAAGCTTCAAGCAGAGCTCTGTCCTGAGCGCACACAGAAGAATCCACACAGGGGAGACGCCCTTATACATGCCATGAGTGCGGGAAAAGCTTCAGTCAGAGCTCAAACCTTAACAGACATCAGAGAATCCACACAGGGGAGACTCCCTACACATGCTCTGAGTGCGGGAAAAGCTTCAGGTGGAGCTCAACCCTTATTACACATCAGAAAATACACACGAGAGAGAACTGTTATAAATCCCTTGACTAGGGCTGGAGAAAGATTTTTTTTTTTAATCACATTTGCTAATTCCCACACAGTGATTTTTGCACCATCTTCACCGTGGTGTCTCAGCTCCACCAGATCAGTTGCCTGCTTCTGCCTTTTGCAGCTCACCCTTCTTTGGGGTCAGTCCTGTGATCTTTTCTATCAACTCCTTTCCTTTAGAGTCGTAGCAGTGGGTGTCCCTCCGGCCAGGAATGTTCGTCAGCTCCAGATAGGAGAGAAGTTTGATTCCAACAAGCTACACTGAGGATAAAACTACCTGAGCCTGACATCCACTAGGACTGTACATGGCGTTGGCTGCTCAAGTTAGTGATCTTGGTGTAACAAGACAATTATAGTTGTAGAGCAGATGCGCCCAGGTGCAGGGGTTGGCATTAGCTTCCCCCTTGACCTGACCTAAACTCCATCACTTTCCCTAGTCTAAACAAACCCTGAGCATCACGGTTATACTGTTCCCCCATTTCAAAGCCATTGTTAGTCATCGTGTTCACTCTTGGGGAAGAAGTTGTTTCACTCCCAGTTGCTCTGATGTTGGTTCAGGTTGTGCTGAAGAGCAGATATTTTTACTATCATTTTCCTCACTTAAAATATATTGAACTATAACAAAGAGCAGGAACAGGGCAGGGATAGGGGAAAATGTCATTTCACCCTCTGTAACAACAGAAGAAGATGGGGTAAGTCAGAGGGATTCCCTTATTCTCCATCACCATCCCAGTCCCCCTGTTGTGCAATTGGTTAGGTCAGTATTTTTTCTAAAGGGCTGGGAAGAGGATTCCCTCGTAAATAACTTGTAACTAAACAAAGTGCCCAGGCATTGGGCTCCCAAAGCAGTTGTGGCCCAGGCCCTGCAGGAAGCGGCTCCTGAAGAGCTCTCCTTCCTCATTAGCTGCATGTTGCCTATTATTAGGGAAATACAATCCCTATCTAGGTAGAGATGGGAAAAATGGAAGTGATTTTTCTCATCAGCTCACCCCTGGGAGATGCTGCAAATGTGTAGAAAATGAAATCCGTGTTGAATGTGCTATAGCTGCAGAAAGATACCTATTTTTAATAGAGACCTGAGATTTGGTGTCTTACAGGGATTCTAAGCTGCACCTGAATTTAGTCCCTAATTTAAATCTGTGCCACCAGATTAAAGAAATAAAAGGGCATAGTTGGGGGAGTTGTACCTTAGTGTCGCTACTGATCTGTTGTGCGGTTGGTGAAGAATTCTACACCAGAGAAGTGTCAAATTACTCCAAGTAAGGTCAGAGATTTGACAAGAGTGCAGCTAGAAATTGCAGGTACTAGTGGTTGATTTTCACTCCCGAGATGGAAGCTATGGTGACCTGTGGCCCAGGTAAACTTTTTAGAACACTGCTCCCTAGTTAAGTGGCATTGATCACACTCCTGAAGGACGCCATAATTAAATTGGGCACAACTGTCTTTTACCATTTGGATCCAAAGTTAGATGAAGCACAGAGAGAAACAGCTGATTCCTTCAGAGCCATTCTGCGCCTACGGGTCCCAATCTGGCTGCCTTGTTGGACAAGAAGCACTTCCCTGCTGGCCAAACAATGGTAGCCAATGAGGGAATGTATCTGATGCCAAGTTCAGACTGCTGAGTCCAGAGTCTGTGGTTTAGTCTAGGCCTGCACAACTCGTAAAGCAGCGAGGGCAATATTACTCCAAAGAAAACAGCTGAGAGATGAAACCCCCCCGGCCTCACCGAACACCAGCGCCACTGAGCCCCTCCCCGAAACAATCCCCCCCCAAGCGCCACCTGCCCCGTGGAAACAAACCCTCCTTCCCCAGCACCGCCGTGCCAAAACGGTGGCATTGAACCTTGCTAATATGTTATAGGGGGCCCCTAACGTAGTATAATTAAGGTAAAAGAAAACTGTCTTTTTGCTAGAAATAGAATAAGATCTTCCCCCCACTTTGTAATCAGTCGCCCTGTGGAGTGAATGAGGTGGGACTGAGGAAGGCGTGGAAGGCAGCACCTCCAGACAGCTGCAACCCTTGGAGAGGGGCTGGGAGCCAGACCAGATCAGCAGAACAGGTCAGCCACTGATTCATAGCTCGTCTCCTCAGTCCCCTGCTGCCGGCTCACCAGCACACCCCACTCGCCTCCTCAGCCCCCCCCTTCCGTGCTGCCGGCTCACCCAGCCCGTCGCCACTGCCTGCCCACTCGCCCGGCTCACCCACCCCCTCGCCACTGCCTGCCTACTCACCTCCTCAGCCCCTCTCCCTCACCTGCTATTGTGTCATACAGGAGGCCTGTGATATGCAGGGGGTCAGATTAGATGCTCTAATGGTCTCTTCTGGCCATAAAGTCGACTCATTTCTGACAAACTGAGTGTAGCATTGGGAGCAGCGTCTGACGTTTCCCTGTCTAGCCGGCTTGCTGCCTAGAACGAACGCTCCTTGAGTGGGGTGATCCACAGGGAGTAGCTCAAACCTCCAAAGTGCCTGGCCAGGGGCAGGACATTGGCACAGCAAGGGAGCAGCTTCCCCAGCGCACTCACTGCTGTGCAGCTCTGTACATGTGGCCACGGCTGAACAGCCAGAGCTCCTGCCCATTTCTCTACTGGCTGGAGCATGGCTAGAGTGTGTTTGTGGTTAATGACGTTGCTGTAGATGGTTCGTTTCCTGCCTTGGCAATTCAGACAGTCCCTTTTCCCAACATATCTCCAGCACATCAGTCCCTGGCTGGGTCTCCTAGGCAGTGGAAAACATCCCTTGTTTGGCCCTGCCAAGGGGATCGTGCAGAGCTGAGACGTCCCTCAGCTTGGATCAAAGGGGGAGTTGGATGGAATTTATCACACAACCCTCCCTGCTCCCCAGAGCCCCACGGGGAGAAGCTAGGGAAGGGGGAGTCATTCCTCCCCTGTGCTCCCAGAAGAGCTGCTAGGACTCCTTCCTGCCAGCTACTCACCCCTGGATCCAGCCTCAGCTCCTGGGATCTTCCTGCTCCAAAGGCTCCAGAGGCCTGGGGTGGGGAGGGCGTCACTGCACCGTCTGACACACAAGGGAGGTTTCTGGAATTGAAGGAAGGAGCAGAAAACGGAGAGGAAAGAAACAGAGAGAAAACGCCTCGTCTCTCCCCTCCCCCTCCCAGCAAGAAATGTTACCAAGGACCCGTGTTAGGGGAAATGGTGCCCTGGGCAAAACTTGTACGTTGGCCCTTCCCCATCGCCCCTGATGATCCCCCTCCCCCTTTACCCCCAGCTCCTGCACTCCCGACCCTTGCACCTCCCCCACCCCTAACTCTGCCCCCTCCTGTGCCCTAACCCCTACGCTGTGTCCCCTCTGCCCTTAACTCCTGCACCCCCTCCTGTGCCCCCAGCCACTGCCCCTCTCCTGCACCCCCTTCACCCCTGCAGCCCCTCCTGTGCCCCCAGCCACTGTCCCTCTGCTGCACCCCCTTCACCCCTAACCCCTGCACCCCCTCCTGTGCCCCCAGCCACTGCCCCTCTCCTGCACCCCCTTCACCCCAACCCCTGCACCCCCTCCTGTGCCACCAGTCACTGCCCCTCTCCTGCACCCCTTCACCCCAACCCCTGCACCCCCTCCTGTGCTCCCAGCCACTGCCCCTCTCCTGCTACCCCTTCACCCCAAACCCCTGCACCCCCTCCTGTGCCACTAGCCACTGCCCCTCTCCTGCACCCCCTTCACCCCTAACCCCTGCGCCCCCTCCTGTGCCACCAGCCACTGCCCCTCTCCTGCACCCCCTTCACCCCAACCCCTGCACCCCCTCCTGGGCCACCAGCCACTGCCCCTCTCCTGCACCCCCTTCACCCCTAACCCCTGCACCCCCTCCTGAGCCCATGTGGGGACACTGACCTGTGTGCATGGAGCAGGTGGCATTGCTCCTCCCTGGGACGTTGCTCCTCCGGGCACCCCTAGGGGCTGGGGGACGGGGGGGGGAGAAGCGACATCATCCGAGCTCCCTGCATCCAGGTCACTTTCCTCAGCCGGGCTGCGTCAGGGGAGGGCAGAGAGCAGCAGCTTCTGATGCTCCCCTCACAGCCCAGCCCAGGTGGGGAAAGTGACCAGGACGCAGGGGGCACATAGTGCTGCTCCTCGCTCCCCCCACCCTCTGTGGGGCCACGGAGGAGCACTGGGGCAGGGGAGAGCAGTGAGCACCTTTGCACGGCCACACGGTGCCCTTTGACCCCCTGGAGCCCTGGGCGGCTGCCGGGGGCCCCACCCCTAAGGCCGGCCGGGCTCCCCAGCACGAACAGCAGAGACACACACAGACTGGCCACACACTCTATCCGACCATTGCCATTGCAGGAGAGAAGGTGTCAATGGAATCGAATGCCCTGGCTCAGACAAGAGACACAGGGAGGTTTTGCTGTTCATGGATCCATGCAAAGGACATTGTGTCTGTGTGTGAAAATAGGGAGGGAAATGAAACACCCACCTGGTGGTGCCCAAGGCGGAAGGGACCCGTATCGGATTAGAACAGGACACGTTCTCAAGCAGCATGTTTCTTACTCTGCCCATCTGTCAGGTTTGATGATTATCGATGGAAATATTTTGCCATTGGGTCGTGTGTTTACACAGACATTGACATTTACCAACAAACACGTAATTCTCCCAGTCCTGCCTAGCCTGCCGGGGGGGAGTGTAGAAGGACAGAGTCACTCTGCCCAGAGCCCATGCCAGGCCTGGGCTCTCCATGCTGCCCACTTCCCACAACGCCGGGATCCTTCCCTGACCTCCCCCAGACCTCTGCCCCCCACCCCCACTGCTGGGCTCCCCTCCCCACACTGTCCAACTCCCCTGCTTCCAGGATCCCTCCCCACTGCCCTCCTCCCCGCTGAGCAAAAACTCGACATTATTCCAGGGCCACCCACAGGATTCAGGGGGCCTGGGGCAAAGCAATTTCGGGGGCCCCTTCCAGACCAAAAAGTTGCAAACCTGTAGAATACTGGATTCCCGTGGGCAGCGGCGTAGCCAGGGTCTCACATGAGGGGAATCGAACACATAAAAAAAGGCACCACCCAACATAGCAAATTACTAATTACATCCACTCCCTCCCACTTCCTGCCCCCTTCAGAACCCCCAACACCCTCCACTCCTTGTCCCCTGACTGCCCCCTCCTGGGACTCTGGTCCCTGACTGCCCCCTAGAGCCCCACCTGTCCCCTGACTGCCCCGACCCTTATCCACACCCCTGCCCCCAGACAGACTGGCAGGACTCCCACACCTATCCAACCACTCCCCGCCCCCTGACAGGACCCCCAATATACACCAAGACACACCCCGTAACCCAAAGTGTGTGGGGGGGGGCAGGGCGAGGGACCACGCACCGCTCCTGCCATTGAGGGTACATGGGCAGCTGCTTCTGCCCGAGCACCTGGCTTTAGTGTGTAGCCAGAAGCCCTGGCGAGCAGGCGGAGGGATCCTGCTAGCAAAGGGAGCGTTTGATTTTAGAGTCTGATCCAAACAGACCCAGCAGAGAACCCAACAATAGCCCTGCCTTTGCCATCCCAGCACAGAGCCATAAACAAGAGAGGCAGAGACGTGCTCAATACCATGCATGGGGTGGGGAGGGAGCACAGGCCAGGGACGGGGCATGGAGAAAAACCACAGAGAGGGAGAGAAGGAGAAAGTGAGGAAGGAGGAGAAGCCAGGACTGTGTCTCTGGAGGGAAGGTGCGTTCGGATGCAGCATGTTAATGAGACCCTTGCAAACACAAGGGCAAGAAGCAGGGAAGGGATTGCAGAGGACAAGCCGGGCTACTCACTCAGTCTCCCCTGTGGCATTGGGTAGCAGGGCCCAGGAAATGAAAATCTCTTAACCACACAGAATTGTTAACTGCTCCCAAATCCTTTTGTGCCAGGGCCGCAAGCTTAGAAGAGCTTAAGCTGTGAGCTGCATGGACGGCCTCAAGAAATCTCTCTTGTGCGGAGCCTCAAGCAGGTTTGCATTGTGTGACCCCGATGAAAAGCCCAGCAGAGAAAGCTTGCCACTGTCCCAGCTCTTTCAGCCGCGTTTGGGGCCTTTAAATCACTCAGGCTGCATCTTCCAACTAAAATGCATTAACAATACAGCTCAGGCAAGTGAGCCGGGGGCCGTGCAGGCTGCCCGGGCCAGCTGATAGCACTTCCCGCTAACGGCTGCTTTTCTAGGCTTGTGTTTTGCTGTTGGACAGAGGCCCAGACTTCCTCCCATCTAACCCCCCCTGCTCCCTGACTGCCCCAGCCCCCAGAAAGTCCCCCCCCGAACCATCCAACCCTCCCCCTGCTCCCTGACTGCCCCCCCAGGACTCCTCTTAGCACCCGGCAGCTCGAGCCGCTGGCTTCCTCTGGAGCCAAAGTTAAACACGTGCCAGCACACAGCCCCTCCCCCGCAGCGTGCTGAGGCAGCGGGTGTGTGTGTGTGTGTGTGTGCGCAAGGGGGGATCTGGCTGCTGGAGGCCCAATGGGAGCAGCTCAATCAGGCCCTGGCGGCCAATCAGCAGTGCCGCACTCTGCATGGGGGGGAGGGAATTCCAGATCTTTCCACCTTATTCCAAATTCCTACTAAGGCGCCACTTTGGGGGAATGTGCTCAGTAGGGGAGCGGCAGTCCCCCTGCTCCCCCCAGCTACGCTCCTGCTTGTGGGGGCCCCTGCAAGACCCAGGGCCTGGGGCAAATTGCCCCCCTTGCCCCCGCCTCTGGGCGGCCCTGCTAGCAGCTCCTCTGGGAGCGCAGGGGAGGAATGACTCCCCCTTCCCTAGCTTCTCCCCGTGGGGCTCTGGGGAGCAGGGAGGGTTGTGTGATAAATTCCATCCAACTCCCCCTTTGATCCAAGCCGAGGGGCGTCTCAGCCTCCACGATCCCCTTGGCAGGGCCAAACAAGGGATGTTTTCCACTGCCCAGGAGACCCAGCCAGGGACTCAAGGCCGCCCCAGACTTTCCCTTTCTCCCTTCTGGGAAATCAAGTTCAAGTTTTACAAGGAGCTAAAGAAGCCTCAACCCTGCATCTGAATTAATGTCAATTTCTCACTGCCCGACACAAACAAATGTCATTTCAATCCCACATGAGTCTACTTCAGTCATTCCTCAGCCCGTTTCCTTCACCCTCCTGTCTTAGCTTAGGGCATTGCGCCACCCTGTGGGCGTTTCATGTCCCTCCTCAGTTTCACACAGAGACACAATTTCCTTTGCATGGATCCATGAACAGCAAAACCTCCCTGTGTCTCTTGTCTGAGCCAGGGCATTCGATTGTATTGACACCTTCTCTCCTGCAATGGCAACGGTCAAACAGAGGGGACGTGGCCACCTTCAGCCCTGGCAGTGAGATATTCCCTCTCCTCTTTCTTCAGGCTGATGTTGTTATTCCATAAAACATGAACCATGGAATAAAAAGCTGAGTTTACTCCAGGGTGAGGACAGAAAGGAGCCACCAACTCCCCAAAAAATCTCAGTGCCCCAGAGAAAAGCTGCCCCTGTTATTGGAACTAATGATGTGCTGGAGATATGTTGGGAAAAGGGACTGTATGAATTGCCAAGGCAGGAAACGAACAATCTACAGCAACATCATTAACCACAGACACACTCTAGCCATGCTCCAGCCAGTGGGGAAATGGGCAGGAATTCATAACGTCAACTCTAAAAATGATACACATCTAGAAATAGCATAATTATAATGAGCCAATCAGAACCTCTCCATAGACCCCTTACGCGACAACCTTTCTACAATATTGCCTACAAATAGAACAGCGGTCACAACGGTGATCTATACGGTTACAGATTATGTCAACATCACAGGAGGTGACACGGCATCAGCGAGACTGATACTGGAATACTGCCTTCAGTTTTGGTGTCCTCATTTGTAAAAGATGTTGTGAAATTGGAGCTGGGGCAGCAAAGAGCCACCAAATGTTCTGAGGGCTGGAGAAAAATGCCTTCTAGTGAGCTATTGAAAGAGCTCAACCTGCTTAGCTGATCAAAAGAAGATTGAAAGGTGACTTCATTGAAGTGTTGAAGTGCCTTAATGGAGAGAAAGGATTGGGTATTAAAGGGCTCCTGAATTGAGCAGAGAAAGGCCTAACAAGACCCAATGGCTGGAAGGTGAAAAGAGACAAATTCATATTACAAATAAGGCACAAATATTCAACAGTGAGGATGATTCACCACAAGAACAAGCTACCAAGGAAAGTGGTGGATTCTCCATCTCCTGATGTCAGTGAATGAAGACTAGATGCCTTTCTGGAATGTGTTTGCCCCAAAAGTAGCTCTTGTGTCCTACAGGAGGCCTGTGATATGCAGGGGGTCAGATTAGATGCTCTAATGGTCTCTTCTGGCCATAAAGTCGACTAATATCTGAAAAACTGAGTGTAGCATTGGGAGCAGCGTCTGATGTTTCCCTGTCTAGCCGGCTTGCTGCCTAGAACAAACGCTCCTTGAGTGGGGTGATCCACAGGGAGTAGCTCAAACCTGCAAAGTGCCTGGCCAGGGGCAGGACATTAGCACAGCGAGGGAGGGGTGAGGCAGTGACATCACAAAGGCCTTTTGCAGGACCTCAGCCTATTGGTCCAAGGTGGTGGGGAGGTGGTGACCTCACAGAGAGATGCTGACATCAGCCAGGCAGGACAGGGGCGAGGGGCCAGGGAAACCTCAGAGACCCCTGTGGCTTTGCTCCAGCAAGTCTCCTTCTCCAGGTCTCTCTCTGAGGACTGAGAGAGTATTCGGGTTCACGGACGTGAGCGCCAGGAGGAACCTCTTTCGAGTTTTCTCCTTCCCTCTTAGTGATTTTACTAGAAAACAGCCGTCCCTGTTTAGAAGGTAAGAGCCTCCTCGAGTTTTGAAACCTGTTCAGTCTGATCCATCTGGTGAGAGTTGAATTCTAGGGATGGAAAACACGAGGTTAAGGAGGCAGAATTTTATTCCGCACATGGGATTCTGTCCCTTAGAATCACTGGGGACATTGGGGTTTGTGCTTTTTGTTTCACCTTTTCCTCCATCCATCCCTCCCTCCTTTCTCTTCTTCTATTGCTTATTTTGTTCTTTCTCCTGTTCCCCTCCCAACACCAGGAGGTAGGATGGGGTGGGTGTGTGTTTTGCGGGGGAGGGCTCTGCAGCTCCCACTGTGGGAGGTCCACCCAAAAATGTGGGGCTGAAATAGTGCTCAGGCAGTGAGGGCTGGATTAACCTTCTGTGGGTCCTGGTTTAATAGGTTCCATTAGTAGGTTAATAAGATGTCTATGAAGTAAATCACTGGCTTTACAATAAGATCCAATCTGGAGCATATGAACTATTGACCCCTGGACTCCATCTCTGAGAGGGGACTTGTTTACCATCAGGACACAGGCTCAAACCAGTCCAAACCGGTTTTTTCTGCCAAAACCAGCCCTCAGCGTTCCATCTTCTCAGCACTTTTCCCGCCACAGAAGTGATATAAGGACGTGCTCAGCGCCTGCGCGGGGCCGTCCCCCCCCAGCGACGGCCCCTCCACGGTCGGGTCTTCCCAGCGCTCCCGAGCCGGAGAGTGACGAACCCCCTGGGTCCCGCCGTGAGACTGAGGCACAGGAGGCCTGTCACCCCCATTCCTGCCGTCCTGCATCCCTGGTGTCCAGCCTCCCACGGAGCCCCCCGGGGAGTGAGAGACCCCGGGGGGGGGCACTGGGGCTGGGCAGGAAAGTGACTCTCCCCCGGGGAACCTGGGAGAAGCCTCAGAGCTGCCTCAGCCCCAGTGGGATTTGGGGGGCAGAGACTGGGGCCTGGCGGGGGGATCCCCTGTGGTGTGGGGGGAGATGGGGGGTGTCAGGCAGGGAGGGGAGAAGGTTGGTGGGACGCGGGGGGGGGTGTTGAACTGTCTCTGGGCAGCCAGGAAATTCCCGGCGGCGGGGGAGTGGCGGGCAGGGGAAGGGGGAAGGAGGGGTTAATTGGATCCTGTCCCTGTTTGTGCCACTTGCCTCTCGCCCCCGATACAAATTCTCTCTAGTTCTGCCCCTTTTCTCTCTCAGTGTCTCACACGGGGCTATAAAATCTGGGGCGATTCCCCCCCATCCCCTCCAATGATCAGCTCTCCCGTCTCCCCCGATTTCCCCCGTTCTCCCCATGAGTCTCAAACGTCAGTTTAAAATCTTCTCTAGTGAGGGGCATTTTCCCACCCATTTTATCTGCAGCGATTTGTCCTTGTGCAGGTGGGAAATTGTCGCCCTGAGTCATTCCCCAGCACATGGCTGCCCCTGGAGTGGGGGTGGGATGGCTCAGTGGTTTGAGCACTGGCCTGCTAAACCCAGGGCTGGGAGCTGACTCCTTGAGGGGGCCATTTGGGGATTTAGTTGGGGATTGGCCCTGCTTTGAGCAGGGGGTTGGACTAGACACCTCCTGAGGTCCCTTCCAGCCCTGATATTCTATGAGATGCCGGGTCTCTGCCAGGGCAGGGAAGGGAGGCGCACGTGTCCCCCATGGGGACTGCCCAGACCCCCATTTCCCAATCCCAGTTGCTGCCCCCTAACTACCAACACAGTTGCCCCAACCATCAGTTGCCAGTCACCTGCCCGTCCCCCACTGCTGCCCCCTTCCCTCATCCAGGGACCTTCCAGCTCCCCCTCCCTTGCCCTTTTAATCAGCTCCTCAAAGGGCTCCCTGCTGCCCATGGGAATGGTTGGGATGGGCGGAACCATTACTTTGAGTTTATGTATTGGACAGTCGTATAAAATCCAGTCCAACAGTCCTGCTTTTCCACTAGTTCATTAACAACAATATAAAATCCCCTCAGATCTTGGTGTTTTTCTCTCATGTTATCAAATACGCAGTTTGACACATTTTCTTTGCAAATCTCAAAGATTCATATAAAATACCCTAAATGTTTGCCCCACTGCTCTCTAGTTGTCTATTTCTAATTGAATATGCCCTGAGATTTCCCCTGGTCTCTCTAATTATAAAATACCAAGAAAATCTCAGATTTACACCTTTTCTCAGATTCTTGAACCTGGATATAAAATGTTTGCAAATGTTGCCCATTTCCTCTTTATTCATTTATGAAATATTGATGTGAAACACTCAGATTTTGCCTCCTATCGACAACTGATATAAAATCCCTCTGATTTTCCACTTTCCTCTCTATAATTTGCAAAATGGATCCCAAATCTCTCAGATTGGGAACTCTTTCATTTCTGAACGTTGCCCTCAAAGCTCAGGTTTTGCCTTTTTCTATGTCATTATCAAATGTCAGTTAAAAATCCTCTTGGGTTTGGGGCTGTTCCCCGTGTTTCTAAATCCCAGCAACTTCTTCCTTCGAGGGAACCTGTTGCCCTGAGTTCTTCTCCATCCTGGAGGTCGCAGGGGGTTAAATTGCCCAGAGTTCATCTTTCCCATTTCTTTTGCGAATCATTTGTTCCCTCCTTTATCTCTGTTAAAATGTTTGCCGAAGAAAGAGACCAGCCCGATATTTAATACACATCAAAGCCAGAGGCCTCCCCCTGTTTGGGGATCAGTGGTTCCCAGCTGGTAATGGGAGAGTTGGCTGGACCCTTTTATTTTCTCCAGCTGGCACGGGATGAGGAGGTCACTCTGAGTGCAGTGTGAGTTGAGAAGTATCCCAAACCCCATGGCAAATGGCCTCTGTGAGGGGTTGCTTCCCGCAGTGCTAAGATGCAGCCACCTCTGGGGTGGATCCAGGGTGGCCATTATTTGCTAGTGACAGGGCATGGAAATTTCTTATCTATTTTGTCCCTCCAGGCCTTCCATTCTCCTGTTAAAGAAGCATCCACCAGGGCTCCCTCTGCCTGTGTGACTGGCCAGCAGGGGGCGGTGGTCACTTTCTATCCACTTCTCAGGCACTGTGAGGTAACAGTGTTGCTGGGTGGGGGTGGGGCTGTGGGGGGAGATAGCAGCTGAAGGGGGATTGTGGCGGGGGGAGGCCTCTGGGTGGCTGGGCAGGGGGCACCCTAGTGAGGTTGGTGGGTTCTGGAGATTTGGGGTTTCAGGGGGTGGGTGTGATGTGCCCAGCCCTGAGGCTGTGGGTCCTGGAGGTGGGTATCGCTGGGGGCCTGGGGGCTGCAGAACAGCCGGGGTGGGCGTCTCTTGGGGAGGCGGGACAGGGGGTTAGAGGGAGCCTGGTGCTGTGCCAGGGGATCTGTCTGGGCTTCCCCCGCAGACTCCTGGGATCGCTGCCGTGCCCAGTGCACAGAGTGTGTGTGGGAGAATCCCCGGCGCTAGGCCAGGGGCTGCCCCTGTAAAGCATCAGGGGATCCCGCAGGGGGGAGGAGGGGGTGCCAGGCAAAGGGCAGGGCAGATCCTGCTGGAGGGTGGGGGGGGATCCTAGGCAGGCAGTGAGGGACTGAGTTCCCAGTGGGGGTCCCTTTTGGGGGGTCTCTGGCTGTTGGGGTCTCTTGGTGGGGGGAACCCTTTGGGATTCCCAACCTGGCAATGAAGATTTGGTGGGGTTCTCTGGCCGGTGGGGCTCTGATGGGTATCTGAGCTCCCTGGCCAGAGACTCTGGGGGCTGGGTCCCAGGGAATATCTGGGGTGGGGGCTAGCTGGAGCTCTGCGGGCTGCTCCTGACCTCGCTGCTTCTCTCTAGTTAGCTTATGCCAGTATCCTGGCTCCAAGCACTGCCCGACATTCCCCGGCCAGGCCCAGTCACTGTGATAACTTTCTAGCCACTTATCAGACACTGTGAGGTGAAATCACAGATTTTCGCTTTTCTCCCCTCTTGAAAACTTCAGGAACTTCCAGTTCCATTGTCCTAAATTGTCCAGTCCATTATCCTAGATCTGGGGGGTGAGGGAGGTGGGCGGGGGGCCAGCACTTCCGCACAATGCTCCCTTCCCCAGCGTTCTGGACTCATTGTTTCTGAACTCTGGTTTCATTGAGACCATTGTTAATCCAGAGTCACTGTATGGAAAGACAAGGAGTGACTCTGGATGGACAGTGGGGCAAATGAGATCAGCAATTCTCCCTGTGAGGAGGGGCTCTCATTAGCTGCTCTCCCCAGAGAGCTAAAGGAGGGAAGCTGCTCAAACGCTCTGTCCCTCTCTGCTCAGGATACTGGGGTTCAGCTTCCTGGGTCAGAGGCTGCAGCCTCCATTGTGATCTGGGAGACCAGGCTTAGCAGCTGCTGCTCCCCCAGAGGGTTCTGTGCTGGGATGTGACCTTAATTAAAGCTGCTTCTCTGCCCGGCCCAGGGGATGACTTTCTCCAGCTGGTCCTAGCCCCCTAGGGCAGCCCTGGGCCCTGCTAATACTAAATTCTGATCTAGAGTCTCCAGGTAACTGAAAGACCTCAGGGAAAGTCCTGAGGTCTGGCATGAAAGTGACTCTGCACAAATAGCCCCTCCTCATTTCTCCTCCCAGTAGGAATTGCCAGGAGAAAATCCAGCCCTGGGAGAGCAAAGCCCCCAGGAATGGGACTGTCCCAGCCAGAGGGGCAGGGAGAGAGGACAGGGGAAGGAGAGACTGAAAGGGGCAGTGGGAGAAATGAGGGGGGAGAGATTTCCAGCTCTCTAGTCCACCCAGACACATGTATTGCTGCATCCCTGGGCAGAACCACTTTCCAGTGGACAAAACAAGGATCAGAGAGAGGAAAAGCCAGTTCCTGACTCCATATTCCCCCTGCTGGGGTGTGGCTGCCGTGGGGTCAGTGTCCGAGGGAATCCCCCACAGTGACTCCTTTGGTTCTGCTCTTTTCTAGCCTTGTGTTCATAGACTTTGTTATGGGGTGAGCGGAGGGAGAAGGGAGATTAAAAATGTCTCTGTGGGCTTAGCCTGGCAGGAGGGACCAGGTCTACATTGTAATAAACAGATTGAGCATTTCCCAGCATGGCAGAATCTATGGTGTCTGTCTGCAGGGAAAGGGCCTGGGGGAATTCTGATGTGAAATTAACTAAAACTGGTTCTGAAACACCCACAACTGCCCTTCTCCCCCAGACAGGCTGCAGAATGGCGTCCATGTTTTGCTCCAGCTCATCCCAGCCTGGCGTGGGACAGGGAAGAGAAATGGCTGCAGTGGAGCCAACTCAGGTAGAGATTATCGGGGGGTTGCTGCTGGGTTCCTGCTGGAGGAGAGGGACAGCAAATACACCGGAGATCGGAGGGTTTGCACAGTCTGGTCTGGAGGTTGGAGCGGGGGAGGAAATGCACAGGGTGGGGAAAGGAGGAGGCCAGGGTGTGGCAAACCTGCTGGGAGTTATTTAATAAGTGGCCTAGATTCTAGGAACAGACCCAGGAGGTTGGGAGGTGGAAATGCCCTAATTTGTGAAGAAAGAGAATAGTCCACTTACATGGAGCTAGTCAAACGGACCAGACTCCCAGTGCTGGAGCCTGAGCTCACTAACCAGCGGCTGCTGTGAGATATGAAAGGGGCACCCATAAGTCAGGCTTATTGGAGCTGCCTCTCCCTTCATATCCCGCTCCTCACCATGGGGAGGCTATTGGGTTTCCTACCAGGGAGCTCTCCCTGGACCCTGCTAGGGGCTCCATCTCCTGTGTCCGTCTATGGCTAGTAGGTGTGTGATGGATCTGCTGGGAGAGACAAGGGGCTCTCTCTTCGTCCCCTCACCCTGGTATTTGCTGGATATTCTGAGCGGGGTGGGGGTGGGAATCTGTTGACTGTGATCCACCCAGAGCTTCCATTTGATTGGCTCCTCTCTGCCACAAATAGTGGGGCTGTGAGTGGGGAAAGAGGTCCTGAGTGTTGGACTCTTGCTCTTTCAGGGGCCGGTGACCTTCGAGGAGGTGGCTGTGCATTTCACCAGGGAAGAGTGGGCTCTGCTGGACCCCGCTCAGAGAGCCCTCTACTGGGATGTCATGCAGGAGAACTATGAGAATGTGACCTCGCTGGGTAAGGGTTCCTGTCCCCTCGGATCTTGGAAGGGGAAATGAAGAGATAAAGTTCACGCCAGCCCCACGATGCCACCTCTACTCTGTCCTGTTTCAGCATCACCCCAATATGCCAGTGACACACACACACTACCAGAGACCCTCTCCTGCTGCAGAATGCTTTGGGAACAGCGCACAGGAGCTGTATCGCACCGTGTCAAATAGCTCCTGTTTGCTCAAGTGAAACTGGGGGTTAGGTCTGGCATAACTGTTCCATACCCCTAATCATTTTTGTTGCCCTTTTCTGAACCTTTTCCAATTTAATATATCTTTTTTTGAGATGGGGCGACAACATCTGCATGCAGTATTCAAGATGTGGGTGTATCATGGATTTATTTGCTGTTTTTACAAATATGATATATGAGATATTCTGTCGTATCTATCCCTTTCTTAATTATTTCCAACATTGCTCGCATCATATTTTGCAATATATTCCAAATAAGGTAATTAACGTGCAACGTATGTGTCATTGTTTGGGGTTTTAAGCTTTAAAAGGCTTGTGTGGTTTTTAGCTCAGGGGACAGTATTCCAATAGCTGTCGCCCCCTGCGCACTTTTAACCAAGAAAAGAGCCTCAGGCTGAGCTGATTCAAAATCAATCATGTGGTTGTTTTCCACAACAGCTTCAAGAGGTCCCTGTGATGGAATGTAAATGTCTTCTTCACACCTTCCCCCTGCAGGAGAATGGCTGTTTGACCAGCTGTTTGCCTTGCTGTCTCAGAGGAACTGCTCTGTGGGTGTTCCCCAGAATTCTAACATTTTCAGTAATATCATACTGTAAAATCTCATAACTTTACATACAGTGTTACTACACATTTTAACAGGAGGATAATATTCAGTAGATTATGCATTTTCAAATGATACCTCACAAGCCATACTGTGTACAAAATTGATCATAATTTTCTAGAAGAGTGAACACAGGGGTATAGACTGACACAGTGTCTGTGTGTGTGTTCCCAGCAGATATGTGGGTATTTCAATCCCTCATAAGCACAGTGTTCAGTATCTTCAAGGGCCTGGGGAACTGGTCCTGGGAATTCACTGGTTTACCAAGTGTGACACTGTATGGAATTGTGAGACACTTTGGTATTAATAATAAAATAATATAATCTGATAAAATTGCAATCAATCGTGCTAGATATGCCATGTAAGGTGTCAGTAAAAATGTCATGATTTTCCACGTATGATCATTTTGTTTCTATGTTTGTATCACCTTTGTATTGTGAGTTATAGATATGTAGGGTATATCTGTATTTCCAGACTTGTGCAGTGTTTCTGGGTGACACCCCCAGATATATTGGCATCAACACTGCCTAGCCTGTTTCAGGGTCATCATCTGTACAATGAGCCCAGGGAAAGGACCAAGGGGATACACCTATTGAGTCAGCAAGACATGCCGGGGTATGCCTGTGTAATGAGAACTTCAAGGCTTTTCCATGCCACGTGCTGTGAAGCTTGTGTTTGGGACACAGGAAGTACAGGCCACATGGCAAAAGGAATGTAAAGAGCAGCTGCATCATCTCCATTTTGTCTTCAATCCCCCTTCCTACCTCTGGAGCAACTTCTCTACAAACTGAACCCTGGAACAAAGGACTGAATGACCCATCCAAACTGTGGATGTGTTCCAGACGGACTTTCAAGCCAGCAACTCACCAATACTGCTAAGAACCTGATATATCCATTTTGGAATGTATCTGACTGCTTTTCCATTTAACTTCTTTCTGTCTTACTTTTGTTTAAACCTTTAGTTTAGATGCTAAAGGATTGGCTGGAAGGATGGAATTTTGGATAATATCCAAACCTATACTGACCTGGTGATGTGGCTGACCCTTTGGGGTCAGAGGAACACTTTGTTTATGTGAGCAGAGTTTTTAAATAACCTCTCACTGTACTGGACCTAGCTGGTGATTAGGAGCCAGAGAACTGGGATGGAATAAAGGGGGCTGTGTGATTTCTTTTTTCAGCTTCTCGATAACCCATGTGGGGGATAAGAAGCACAGTTGGTGATTGGTCGGTGAGTTTAACTTCAGTGTTAACCAGCAGTTTTGGGAGCATCTGCTCTCCCTTTTTCAGCCTGCCCTAACTTTGGCATTTGCAGTGAGAACTGCCCCTGGCCCACCAGGTCACACTAAGCACTGAAGTTAAATTAATAGAATGTTTTTTATGACCAAGTCTTATGAAATCAACTGAACTCCTTTGTTTTCTTTCATCTGAGCAGGGTTTCTAGTTTTCCAGCGTGATGTGATCTCCCAGCTGGAACAAGGGGAAGAGCCATGGGTCCCAGACCTCCAGGGTTCAGAGGAAAGAGAGATCCTGAGATCTTCCTGCACAGGTGAGGAAACATTAAACCACCTCAGAATCTGTAAGTGCCTGAAGGAAACATCTGGAATGCCCAACAAAGCCCTTGGGGAGGTCTCTCGGTTCATTATTGTCCGTAGCAGGGGTCATATCCTCAGGGTAAATATAGTTCATGGCTTCCTATAGATCCTAGCAGACACCGGGCAGTAGCTTCCTCCCTTCCCCCTGCGTATTTGGATGGGATGTGAAGGCTGAATTCATCCCCCTCCTCTCTCCTATTTGGGGGAAGAGTTTGGGGGAGTTCAGCTCCTGATTTTTATTTGACCTGTCTTCAGCACTTGTTTTGGTTTGCTCTTCCCCTTTCCATCCCTGTTTGAGGTTTCTGTCTCTGTCACAGCAGGTGATGCAATGGCATGTGAGAAAGAGGAGCAGAATTCTCAGCCTGAAAATGTTGAGCCAGTGGGTAAAAACAGAGCATTATCTCAAAGATCGAAAAGGAATGTGTCCAGGAGTCATGAGCAGGGAAAATCCTGGGAGATTCAGCACAGACCAAAAACAGATGAAGGAAACCAGCCAGGGAAGAAAGTGGATAAATTTATTTCCTGTTGGGGAACTCAGAAGGTCCTCATGGAAATCACAACACAGCAGGATATCCTCAGGCGAAAGAGAAAAAATACATGCAGGGAGTGTGGAAAAACCTTCTCTCACAGCTCAGCCCTTTCTGTACATCAGAGAATCCACACAGGGGACAGGCCCTATGAATGCACTGAGTGTGGGAAAACCTTCAATCGCAGTTCGCACCTTATTAGTCATCAAACAATCCACAGAGGAGAGAGGCCCTATGAATGCCATGAGTGTGGGAAATGCTTCACTAGCAGCTCAAACCTTTCTCAACATCAGAGAATCCACACAGGGGAGAGGCCCTTTGAATGCCGTGAGTGTGGGAAACACTTCACTAGCAGCTCAAACCTTTCTCAACATCAGAGAATCCACACAGGGGAGACGCCCTTTGACTGCAGTGAGTGTGGGAAAAGCTTCACTAGCAGCTCAGACCTTTCTCAACATCAGAGAATCCACACGGGGGAGAGGCCCTTTGAATGCCGTGAGTGTGGGAAAAGCTTCCCTCAAAGATCAGTCCTTTCTAGACATCAGAGAATCCACACAGGGGACAGGCCCTATGAATGCACTGGGCGCGGGAAAACCTTCAATCGCAGTTCGCACCTTATTAGGCATCAAACAATCCACGAGGAGAGAGGCCCTATGAATGCAGTGAGTGTGGGAAATGCTTCACTAGCAGCTCAAACCTTAGATTTAATTTACCTTGGTTCCTCAACTGTTGCTACAGCTCTAGTACCCATCAATCCAAAGACTGAGAGAAATGGAGAGTTCCAACCATTGTCCTTTTAGTATCTTATTGTTCCTCTCTCTGTTTTTTGTGCTGGCCTTTCTATTCTATCATTTTCTGCCTTTGTTTAGTTGGTAACAGTTGGTTTCCATCACTCACGTTTGTTTGTTTAAATCTCTATCCGTTGTTAAATAAATTTTTTGCTTGTTCGATAACTGTACTCAGGTGGTGTGTGAGATACAGTAGCAATGGTCCACAGTAAAACTAGTAACCTGGGATACTTGGGGAAGAGAGGATCTGGGATTTCACCGAGTATCTGGTGATCCGGGCTGGACCCCAGAGGGGGACACATTGAAGGAACTCAAGGGTTAAGGTGGCTGCTGTAGCTCAGAGGCGGGTCCTTGAGTTCCAGCAGGCTGGTGAGTTTGGTCACTAACATCCAGCTGCCAAATGCAAAACTCCCTCTTCCTTGTGGTAGGTGGCAACAGGGAGACTCACAGTCCTCAGCACCCTGAGAAGGGTCACAATGTGTCTCTGTGTTGATCCACCTGTCAAATCCACACAGGAAAAGCTCCCGATAGCACAAAACTCTGCCCTATGAAATCATGGAACATGTGCTCTTTGCTCTGTGAAAGCATGTAAAGAATCCAAGCGCTGGAGGACAGGGTTTGGGTCCAGAGTGCCCTAGACAAATTGGAGGATTGGGCCAAAAGAAATCTGAGGAGGTTCAACAAGGAGAAGTGCAGAGTCCTGCACTTAGGACCCAAGAATCCCAGGCACTGCCACAGACTGGGGACTGACGGAGTGAGGGGGGATTTGATAGCAGCCTTCAAGTACCTGAAAGAGCAGCAGTGTGGGCTTTCTCCTGGCCACTTTTGCTGGGCTGGGCAGGCGTCCTGGAGGCCTTTCTAGAAGAGAATTGGGAACTGAGTTAGAAAAACCAATGTGAAAACCAGAACCTCAGGTTTAGACTCATTTATTTATAATATTAAATCTTCCATTCTAGTGTCACAGTCAATACAATTTCTTCAGCCTGATAGTTGCCCAAAGAGAAACTTAACTTCTCTCCAAAGGGAGTGGAGAGAAAGCACTTTTCAGAGTCCAAGAGAGACAAGGCGGGTGAGGGTAAGAGGACTAACCTCTGTTGGTGAAAGAGACAAGCTGTGGAGATAACCCAGCACCCTTCAGTTCTGTGTAGCCTGGAAGGTCGTCTCCTCCATAACCAGCAGTTAGAACATAAGAACAGCCACACTGAGTTAGACCAGTTCATCTAGCCCACTCTCCCGAAAGTGGCCAATGCCCGGCGCCCCAGAGGACCCCTGGGACCAACATGGATACACCACCACCACAAACAAGGTTAAAAGTCAATGCACGTGGGAGAAGGATCTTGTGTTTCATTCCTTATGTCCTAGTCCCATCATGTGGCCATTTCCTTTTCTTCCTTTCTGTTAAAAGCTTTGGTGTTTTGCACAGAAACATTATTTCCCCAGGAGAGACCCAGGAGTGGGGGCTGCATTCCTGTGCCAAACAGTCACTGGAAGGGGGCAGACAAAGGCCTTTAGGACGAGGCGTCCGTCACTATCAAAAGATCATCTCCCTCCTGCAGGTCACTGGCAGCCTGAATTTGTTCCTTATCCTCCCAGAGTCTGGGGGCTGGAATCAGCACTACCCAGCCCCTCCGTATGTAGCAGGAACAAACACAAACCTGGTCTTTAAAACAAGCTGTCCCCTTCCTTCTCAGGGAAGATTTTTCTGTGATTGAAGTTGAGCTTCAGTTCCCCTCTCCTAGGGGTGGGGCGGGTGTGGGGCCAGCTCCCAGTGAGATCTGTTTTCACCTTTGCCCCCTTTCAGTCACTCTGGGATGGTAACTCTGCTCCCAGCTGTCAGGCAGCTTCCAGCCCATCCACCCTGCTCACTAACTCTGTGGTCATGTGTTACTCCCTCTGCCAGCACACAGAGCCTGCAGGAAAGCTACTCCTGCCAGCTGCATTGGTATAGTGGTGTGCATAGGTGCTTTCTAAGCAATTCATCTGGGTTTGATTCCCAGTCAATGCAATAATGGCTTTTCTCTTCTGTTGTTTCCTCATCTGGAAGTGGTACAATTTCAGTCACATTGTGTTACAAATACATTATCTATAGAATGAAACAATAAATGTGTCAAAGTCCAGCAGGTCATACAGGATGGAGGCACACAAGGGGCTGGAATGTGTCATCTGAGAAAGACAGAACCCTTGGAAACCTGCATCTCCCATCCCCTGGCCTTGCGTGTTATGATTCCAGCTCCGTGAGCTGTTTGTATGATGTTCCAGCATGGTGGGGAAATGAAGTTTTGAGTCATTTTTCCTCCTGCAGATTCCTTTGCTGTTACAATTATAATGACATGAACAAAAGGGAGGCAAAATAAACATAAACCCCAAGTTGCAATACAGGTGGGGAAAGAGACGATCACGGTTAAGCCAAACACGTCAAAATAAAAATTAATACTAAAACAGGGGAGGGGGGAAGAGATCAGGTATGTGGAGATCCCCTTGATATTTCAACGCACATTGTTAGAATCAAAGTACAGACTTGACACTGGAAAACCTGCAGCTACCTGTCTCTCTCAACACCTGTGATGAGCAAGATGGAGTTGGGACACCTGTTCTGCTTCAATCATTGATTGTCTCTCTGTTCTCTCCTTCAATTCTTCGTCTCCTTTCTCCTCTTGCTCCCTCTGCCCTGCCCTTTCCAGGAACTCACACTCCACAGCATTTAGGACAAGCCAGAGCTCCCATGTTCTGCACATGAGCCTGTGTCAGAGGACGTGGGACCCCGGTCAGAACCAGTCACCAGATCAATATGACCCTTTATGGGCGACTTCTCTGCCTACTCTGCAATTTACACACACATACCCCCCACTGAAGGGGGTGGGGTACAGCTCTGACTGAGAGGCCTCACAGGAGAAATTTCAGCCCAAAGACAATTTTGTGTGAAATGTTGAGAAGTGAAGAGCCCCCTTCCCCTCCCCCTAAATCCCCAGAACTCTAGTGTCACCCCCATGGCACCAGCACAGGGAACCCAGTGAGATGGGGTTACAGAATACAAGGGGGGAGGCAGCAGGGAGAGAAGTGACAGGGAGTCTCCCTTTTTCCTTCTCTCTTCACTTTCTGTTCTTCTCTTTCCTTCCAGGAACTGCAGTCACAGCAGGGAGGGGTTTGTCTCATTGGAAGGGATCCGTGTCTGTCACAGAGGTGATGGAAATGACGGATTCTGTGACTTCCTGCCACCTCCATGACTTCTAGGTGAAAGCTGGAGGCATGTAGGTAAGTATAGCGGTCAGCAGGTTTCCAGTATAGGGTGGTGTTTATGTGACCATCGCTTATTAGCACTGTAGTGTCCAGGAAGTGGATCTCTTGTTTGGACTGGTCCAGGCTGAGTTTGATGGTGGGTTGGAAATTGTTGAAATCCTGGTGGAATTCCTCAAGGGTTTTCTTTTCCATGGGTCCAGATGCTGAAGATGTCAGCAGTGTAGCACAAGTCGAGTAGAGGCCTTAGGGGACGAGAGCTGAGGAAATGTTCTAAGCCAGCCATAAAAACGTTGGCATACCATGGGGCCATGTGAGTACCCATAACAGTGCTGCTGGCTTGAAGGTAAACATGGTCCCCAAATGTGAAATAGTTATGGGTGAGGACAAAGTCACAAAGTTCAGCCTCCAGGTTTGCCGTGACATTATCGGGAATACTGTTCCTGACGGCTTGTAGTCCATCTTTGTGTGGAATGTTGGGCTTCTACCTCCATAGTGGCCAGGATGGTGTTTCCTGGAAGATCACTGTAGTTTCCTCAGGAAGTCAGTGGCGTCTCGAAGATAGCTGGGAGTGCTGGTGGCGTAGGGCCTGAGGAGGGCATCTACATAGCCAGAGAATCCTGCTGTCAGGGTGCCAATGCCTGAGATGATGGGGCGTCCAGGATTTCCAGGTTTATGGATCTTGGGCAGCAGATACAATAACCCTGGTTGGGGTTCTAGGCTGTCTTATTGCCAAGGGACGGAGGAAACTCGGCCAGCAGCAGGGGGTGCAGAACATCGTCCTAGTGTGGGGGTGACAGCGCCTCCGGGATCCTGACATCCCAGCACTTTACACACCTTCCTGGAGCCTCCCAACCCCACTGGGCTGTCGGGACTGCGACCCCAACCCTACTGACGAGAAACAGGCGTGGGGAGGGGAAGCTACTGGCTCAGGGTCACACCAAGTGTCAGAAGTATGGATGGAACCCAGCAGTCCTTCTTTCCAGGCCCCTTCGCTAACCACTGCTGCACACTCCCTCCCACAGCTGGCAATGACAAGCAGGCCCTCACGGCCGCTCCCCCTGCCTTTGAGAGGGAGTGTGCTCCGCTGGAGTGACTGGGCCAGGGGATTGGGAGTCAGGACTCCTGAGTTCCATTGCTGGGTTTCCTATTGGTTCCACTGCTGGTTGTTTTCCTTTTCCTGAGGGACTCTGGGCAAGTTGCTCCCCCCTCTAGGGCTCTGTCCCCAGCAGGCAAAGGGGGATTTCGTACCTTCCCGCTATTGGAAAGTGCTGGGAGAATCCCCCAGCCAAAGCTGCTCTGACAGCGCTAAGCAACATCTGACCATTCCAGGTCGGAGCGCACTGCCCAGGAGGAGGAGTGTTTGGCTCTGGGGTTTCACTTCAGCCCAGTCTAGAGAGAGGGGCCCAGCCATGGGGTTTGGCTCAAGGAGACCAAGTCTCCAATTTGTTACGGGTGTTTTGAATTCCAGTCCTGAGCTCCAAAGTGTCAGTTGCACGTTTTGGAAGCAGGCTCTCCACTCCATTTTCCAAATCATTCATGAAACTATTGAATAGCACCGGACCCCGGACTGATCCCTGCCGGACCCACTAGGTGCCCCCTCTCCGTTGGGCAGCCAAACCTGGAGAAGGGCCCCTGGAGTCTGGGCTTTCAACCAGCTCTGCACCCACATGACACTGATTGCAGCTGGACCGCATTTCCCTCGTTTGCTTGTGAGAATGTCCTGCGGGACTGTGTCAAAAGCCTTAGTAACCCCAAGATAGATCCCATCTACTGTTTACCCACCTCCACTAGGCCCAGAACCCTGCCAAAGAAGGAAAGAGGCTGGGTCTGGGATGATTTGTTCTTGACAAATCCATGCTCACTCGTCCTAAGAACCAAATTCTCCTGTAGGTGCTGCTGACAAACTGATTGTTTAAGAATGTATTCCAGGCTCTCTCCAGCTATGGAAGTGAGGCTGGCTAGTCTGCAAGTCCCAGGGGTCTCTTTGTTCCCCTTTCAAAGATAGGTCCTGTCTTGTTCATGGATGGGAAGATGTTCTTTTTCAGGGATCTCAGACGAGAACTGGGGCACAACACCTGGTTTGTTAAGGCCCCAAAAATGGAGGCAGGAACCTCTTCTCTCCTGCTGGCAAAGAACCCCAGGTACCGAAAAGACTGAGACTCACATCCCTGAATGGGCTTTAGAAAAGGCAGTGGTTAAAAAATTTGGGCCCGACCATTTCTTGTTTCCACAGACTAGACATTTTAGCAAACTTTAGAATTCCTTGGTGCTAAACACCGTGAAACTCCCCTTTCTCCTTCACAGAGGGCTTTAACGCCCCTTATCTCACTCAGGCTCACGACTGCCCAGATCTCGAGAACTGTCCCTGTTCCCATGGGACAGATGGGGAGGAGCCTGAGGCACAGAGAATGGAAGTGACCTACCCAAGGGCCTACACAGCAAGGCAGTGGCAGAGCCAGAAAGAGAAGCCACCAGTTCCGACTCCTGTTCTAACAAACAGCAAACCCCCAGAGGCAGGGATGGAGCCCAGGAATCGAGATGGTGGGAAATTTCATTGAAACCATTTCTGTCAGAAAATCCCATTCAGACTAAACCAGTTTGTTTCTCGAAATCATAACAAGTGGGATGAAAGTTCTTTGCAAAAATATTTTGTTGCAAAACAAAAGCATCTCCTGTTTGTCACAGTGCGTTAAATTGTCTCGTCGCACACAAAGAGGAGACACTTCGATCTCAAACATTAGATAAGATGCTTCAGTCTGAGCTAAGTCGTTGCTGCTCTTAACAATTTCAAAATAAAAAAAAAACAAATCAAATAGACTATTTCAGCTACTCTATTATGTCATAATCTGCTCTGAGTAAACGTGATAGGACACCTCATATTATGCACTACTCCTAGTGACACTCTCCAATGGATCCCCATCCTCCACCCCCCGTGAGGTAGGTAGGAGCGGATCATTATTATCCCTACTTGAAAGAGGGAGAAGCTAAGGCTGAGAAAGGAGAAATGACTTGTCTGAGGTCACACACCCAGCCAGTGGCAGAGTTGGGAACAGGACCGAAGAGCCCTGATTTTCAAACTAACCATCGGATCTTGAATTTCAGACATTGAATGACCTGAGTAAAGTGCTCTCTGATGAGCTCCAGACCAACAACAGTGCACAGGAATTATTCAGCAAGTATTTGAGGAGAACTGCAGTGTTAGAGAAAATCATGAACTGCTTAGAGACAATTAATGCAGAGAAGCAGCAAAATTCGTCAAACAGAGAACTGTTCTGACTTATTTCCTTGGTCTTAAAAGAGACCAACAAGGACCTGAGTCTCTTCCCTGTCAATAACCCCCTGCTCAGCCAATCAGGGTAGAGACTGAGGAAGGGAGGCTGAGGGTTCTCACCAGAGAGCCCAAAGGATGGCCCAGGTCACTGGTGGGGATCAAATAAGCTCCTTAAGCTCGTGTTTTCCATGCCTAGAATTCAACTGTCACCAGATGGATCAGACTGAACTCTCCTCAGAGAGAGACCTGGAGAAGGAGACTTGCTGAAGCAAAGCCACAGGGGTCTCTGAGGTTTCCCTGGCCCCTCGCCCCTGTCCCGCCTGGCTGATGTCAGCATCTCTCTGTGAGGTCACCACCTCCCCACCACCTTGGACCAATAGGCTGAGGTCCCGCAAAAGGCCTTTGTGATGTCACTGCCACACCCCTCCCTTGCTGTGCCAATATCCTGCCCCTCCCTAGGCACTTTGCAGGTTTGAGCTACTCCCTGGGGATCACCCCACTCAAGGAGCGTTCGTTCTAGGCAGCAAGCCGGCTAGACAGGGAAACATCAGACGTTGCTCCCAATGCTACACTCAGTTTTTCAGAAATTAGTCGACTTCATGGCCAGAAGAGACCATTAGAGCATCTAATCTGACCCCCTGCATATCACAGGCCTCCTGTAAGACACCATAGCTACTTTTGGGGCAAACACATTCCAGAAAGGCATCTAATCTTCATTAAATGACATCAAGAGATGGAGAATCCACCACTTTCCTTGGTAGCTTGTTCCTGTGGTTAATCATCCTCCCTGTTGAATATTTGTGCCTTACTTGTAATATGAATTTCTCTCTTTTCATCTTCCAGCCATTGGGTCTTGTTAGGCCTTTTTCTGCTCAATTAAAGAGCCCTTTAATACCCAATCTTATCTCTCCATTAAGGCACTTCAACACTTCAATGAAGTCACTTTTCAATCTTCTTTTGATCAGCTAAACAGGTTGAGCTCTTTCAATAGCTCACTAGAAGGCATTTTTCTCCAGCCCTCAGAACCCTTGGTGGCTCTTTGCTGCCCCAGCTCCAATTCCACAACATCTTTTTCACATGAGGACACCAAAACTGGAGGCAGTATTCCAGTATCAGTCTCACTGATGCTGTGTCACCTCCTGTGACGTTATTGACATAATCTGCAACCGTATAGATCACCGTTGCGACCGCTGTTCTATTTGTAGCCAATATTGTAGAAAGATTGTCGTGTAAGGGGTCTATGGAGAGGTTCTGATTGGCTGATTATAATGATGCTATCTCTAGATGTGTATCATTTTTGTAGTTGACGTTATGAATATTGGCTCTATGCTGCCCGTATTTCAAACTTGTGCTCTGCTTCCAGGGAACACCCCAGCCAGACAAGTTGGTGTCAGTTCTGCCTAGAACGAACGCTCCTTGAGTGGGGTGATCCACAGGGAGTAGCTCAAATCTCCAAAGTGCCTGGCCAGGGCAGGACATTAGCACAGCAAGGGAGGGGTGTGGCAGTGACATCACAAAGGCCTTTTACAGGACCTGAGACTATTGGTCCGAAGTGGTGGGGAGGTGGTGACCTCACACAGAGATGCTGACATCAGCCAGGCGGGACAGGGGCGAGGGGCCAGGGAAACCTCAGAGACCCCTGTGGCTTTGCTTCTGCAAGTCTCCTTCTCCAGGTCTCTCTCTGAGGACTGAGAGAGTATTCGGGTTCATGGACGTGAGCGCCAGGAGGAACCTCTTTCGAGTTTTCTCCTTCCCTTTGAGTGATTTTACTAGAAAACAGCTGTCCCTGTTTAGAAGGTAAGAGCCTCCTGGAGGTGTGAAACCTGTTCAGTCTGATCCATCTGGTGACAGTTGAATTCTAAGCATGGAAAACACGAGCTTAAAGAGGCAGAATTTTATTCCACACCTGGGATTTTGTCCCTTAGAATCACTGGGGTCATTAGGGTTTGTCCTTTTTGTTTCCCCTTTTCCTCCCTCCCTCCCTCCCTCCTTTCTCTTCATCTCTTGCTTCTTTTTTCCTTTCTCCTGTTCCCCTCCCACTACCACCTGTGTGTGTGTGTGTGCGTGTGTGTGTTTAGGGGGTGTGCTCTGCAGCTCCCCCTGTGGGAGGTCCACACAAAAATGTGGGGCTGAAATAGAGCTCGGGCAGTGATCCCCACCAGTGACCTGGGCCATCCTTTGGGCTCTCTGGTGAGAACCCTCAGCCTCCCCTCCTCAGTCTCTACCCTGATGGGCTGAGCAGGGGGTTATTGACAGGGAGGAGACTCAGATCCTTGTTGGTCTCTTTCAAGACCAAGGAAATAAGTCAGAACCAGTTCTGTGTTTGATTAATTTTGCTGCTTCTCTGCATTAATGCTCTCTGAGCAGTTCATGATTCTCTCTAACATTGCAGTTCTCCTCAAATACTTGCTGAATAATTACTGTCACTGTTGTTGGTCTGGAGCTCATCTGAGAGCACTTTATTCAGGTCATTCAATGTCTGAAATTCAAAATCCGATGGTTAGTTTGAAAATCAGGGCTCTTGGGTCCTATTCCCAACTCTGCCACTGACCTACGACAAGTCAATTCTCCTTTCTCAGCCTTAGCTTCTCCCTCTTTTGAGTAGTGATAATTATGATTCGCTCCTACCTACCTCACAGTGGGTGGAGGCAGGGCTGGCTATAGATTTTTTTTGCCACCCAAAGGAAAAAAAATTTAGCTGCTCCCACCCACACCCTCCTGCTGCCCAACCCCTGGGCTCCCCCCCCATTTGAACCCTCTACTGCCCCAGTCCTGGGCTCTCCCCCCCCCCACACCCCTGCCACCCTAGCTCTGGGCTTTGCCCCCCTGTCCTGCACCCTCCTGCCGTGGGCTCTCCCCCACACATGCCCCACTTTGCCTCAGCTCTGTGCTCCCCCCTCCCTGCCAGTGGTCCCCCACCCACACACCCTCTGCTGCCCCAGCCCTGGGCTCCCCCCCCCCACTTGTACCCTATGGGGGGCGCAATTTTATATTTTTGCGTTGGGTGCAAAAATAGCTAGTTACGGCTCTGGGACCCCATATTGCGCTAGGTGCTGTACAATCCCTGGCCAACACTGGGACACCCAGGGGGTTCCCCTCAATTTTCCTGAGCCTCTGCTGCCCAACTTCTTCTGAGTCCATCTGGATCACCACCCCCCCGCCGCAAAAACCCACCTTTCCAAACAGTCCTCCTTTCCCTGCCCCCTAATTCCGCTTTCACACCCTGGGCCCATCTCCTCTGTTTGTTCTCCCCGGGTGATCAGAGATGGAGGCAACTTCAGCCACTGGAGCCAGCCCCAGCGAGCGCTGCAGCCCGCCCGGGGGGTGTTTGCAGACACAGGAAGGGAGCAGCTGGGAGCAGGGGGTTCTGGGAAGAAGGAGACAGGAGAACAAATCGCAGAGACCTAACGTGGGGCAGCTCCAGGGGGCGGGGCTCTAGCACAGGCCGGGGGTGGGACAGCTCCTGGGGGCGGGGCTCTGGCACAGCCCAGGGGCGGGGCAGCTCTGGGCGGGTGGGGCTCTGGCACAGGCCGGGGGCGGGGCAGCTCCAGGGGGTGGGGCAGCTCCCGGGGGCGGGGCAGCTCCTGGGGGCGTGGCTCTGGCACAGCCCGGGGGTGGGGCAGCTCCTGGGGGCGGGGCTCTGGCACAGCCCGGGTGTGGGGCAGCTGCTGGGGCCGGGGCTCTGGCACAGCCCGGGGGCGGGGCAGCTCCTGGGGGTGGGGCTCTGGCACAGACGGGGGCGGGGCAGCTCCTGGGGGCGGGGCTCTGGCACAGACGGGGGCGGGGCAGCTCCTGGGGGCGGGGCTCTGGCACAGCCCGGGGCGGGGCAGCTCATGGGGGGGGGGCTCTGGCACAGCCCAGGAGCGGGCCAGCTCCTGGGGGCGGGGCTCTAGCAGAGGCCGGGGGCGGGGCAGCTCCTAGGGGCGGGGCTCTGGCACAGCCCAGGGGCGGGGTAGCTCCTGGGGGCGGGGCTCTGGCACAGCCGGGGGGGCAGCTCCTGGGGGCGGGGCTCTGGCACAGCCCAGGGGCGGGGCAGCTCCTGGGGGCGGGGCTCTGGCACAGCCCGGGGGCGGGGCAGCTCCTGGGGGTGGGGCTCTGGCACAGCCCGGGGGCGGGGCAGCTCCTGGGGGCGGGGCTCTGGCACAGGCCGGGGGCGGGGCAGCTCCTGGGGGCGGGGCTCTGGCACATTGTGACGCAGGAGCCCGGGCTCAGCAGCTGCTCCCTGGTGGCCACGTGCTGCCAGCAGCGCTGGAGCCGCCCGGGCCGGAGCGGAGCTGCTGTTCTCAGCTGCAGCAGGAGCTGCCCCCGGCCCCGCTGGGCTCCAGGTGGGGACAGAGCCTGGGGCCCGGGGCTCCCCTGGGTGCGGCTGGCGGGGCGGGAGGGGAGAGGCCGGAGCTGCAGGCGGGGAAGGGCGGGGGGGCAGGCGGGGGGGTTGATCGGTCTCTGGGCACCAGGGGAGCCCCGGGGCAGAGTGTGTGTGTGAGTGTCCCGGGCCCAGGCGTGCGCAGGGGGGGAGCCCCGGCACCCCAATGCCCTGAGCCCCGGCTGGGGAGGCTGCTCCCCCCCTCCCGTGGGGGCTCCGGGGGGGGAGGAGGCTGCGGCGGCTGCAGGCGGGTGCTCGGCCCCCCCCGGGACTGACCCGCTGCCGGCAGCTTGTGGCGCCTCCTCCGCGGAGCTTTTCCCCGGGGGCGGCCTGGGCGCAGCTGCGATCAGCTGTTTGCTGGGCAGGCTCCGCTCCGCTGCTCCCCCCCCGCTCCTGGGGGGCTGAGTGAGCCCCCCCCAAACAGCCCCAGGGGTCGGTGGGGAGTCGGGGCCAGCAGCAGCAGAGCCCCCCGCTCTCCTGGGGCTGCCCCGCCCCGCTCGGGCTGGGGGCTCTGCCAGGGCCCCCGCGTGAATCGCTGCTCCCTGCCCGCCAGGCTCGGCTCCGGCCACAGCAGCGGCGGGTGCCCCGGGGAGCCCAGCTGTGTCGGATTGTTGTGCATGAGTGTGGGAAACTGATATGCAAGTTTTTAGGATGAGGCTAGTTCTTATCTGCTGGTAGGCAGTAATAGGATAATAAATTAAAAAGCTGTCTAGGATGATGTTACCCAATGAAGTTACAGTTGCTGCCTGTGTGTATTTTATTAACCAATTAGCAATTGCTTGATTGCTTGCTTTAAGTGTATAAAGATGTATGCTGGAGAGAAATAAAATGACTTTGCTTTCAATCATATTGATGGTCGAGCTCTGTCCACGCACGCCTGCGCTGCAACAAATGGTGACCCCGACGTGATTCGTATCGAATGAAAGTGTCGGTGGCCTGACCCAGGCGGAGAAGCCCAGAGGCGAACGGCCAGGAGCCTGAGCCCAGAGGCGGGGAGTGCTTATCCGACGTGACTCGTATCGAGTGATGATAGTGTCGGGAGCTTGAGCCCAGAGGCGAACGGCCAGGAGCCTGAGCCCAGAGGCGGGCGGCTGGGAGCCGCGGCGGGGAGTGCTTGGGAAGCCCCCGGACCCCGACGTGATTCGTATCGAATGATGATAGTGTCGGGAGCCTGAGCCCAGAGGCGAGTGGCTGGGAGCCTGAGCCCAGAGGCGGGGAGGAGCTGCGGCGGGGAGTGCCGGAGAAGCCCGCGAGCGTCCGAAAAGAGAGACGCACCTGAGCCCTGAGGAGAGCGGCTATAAGCCGCGGAGGAGAGGGGCAGCTATAAGTCGCGGAGATAAGCGGCGGCTACAAGCCGCGGAGGAGAAGGGCGGCTATAAGCCGCGGTGGATAAGGGCAGAGCAGCTAACGTGAGTACCGCTGTATCAGCTGAAGAAAAGATAACACAGAAGCCTTTGTTGTATATTATGAACCGACAGGGGAAAAGAAGAGAGGGGGAGTTGTGGAGGCTCCTCCTGACCGGCCTTCGGGCACAGGATGAGGAGGTGCTCCGCTGGAAGCGAGCCCTGGACGGGAAGACGTTGGAGTGCACGGCGCAGGTAGAGGCTCGTGCCGTGGCCCCGGAGGTCGTTTGGACCTACAAGCAAGTAAGTTATTTTGGCAGGAGCCCGGAGAAGGCTGGCTGGTTTGAGCCTGGGACAGTGCTGGGAAAACCGTTGTGCTTCTCCGGTATGAGCAGCAATAGCTGGGTGTCCTAACATAGGATTCACAGATTAAAAGAAGCCAAGCAGGGAAGGAAAAGGAACAGCATGAGTTAACTAAGCAAGCTAAAGATAAGACTTGGCGAACAGCCCAGACTAAAGAGAGCGTGACTGGGCCCAAAAATGTTAATGAGAGCTGCAAAACTCGGCCTGGTATTACCGGAATGTGTTAGATTTCTTTTCTTATGGGTAAAGAAACGCTACAAAAAGACTGACTGCTTGGACCCATGATTTTTACTGCAGAAAGACCCCTCCACATCAGAAGAATTTTTCTACTGATGATTGGCCTATGTAATTTTTTAGTCCTATTGTGTTTTTGGACAGCATGAAAAAGGGACAAGGTGTCCCTTGGCAGCCCCCATTGTGTTATTTGGAATTTTTGTTTTTTTGTTTTTTTGTTGTTTTTTGAAAGAAGCAAAATTGCTACGGGATGGTGTCCTGGTAAATTTCCCCCGTAGAAGCTGAACCATGCCGGTGGTGGAAAACAAGAAAAAACACTTATGTTGTTGATATTGCCAAAGTCCAGAAATTCCTGATTAAAAGGACATTGAGAACTGACCCTGGTGAAGAAATAAAGAATTACACACTGGCAGGACGAAATTTGTAGGACTTATGTTTGGAACTGTGGTATTAATTGAATTTCGGGGTTTATTCTACAGGCTGCGCCCTGTGTTTTCGATGAATCCTTCAGTATGTATAGCCCAACCTAATTGAATTGTAAATGATATGTCCCTATTTTATTGAGGCTGAGAAAGCATTGCCGTGGGAGCTAGTATGTTTGAATTTTTGAATGGCCAGCTGATGGCCATTCGGAGTGATTTTGAGCACCAGGATAGCCCACTGCCCTTACAAATATATTAGGAGTGCCATTTGATCTGGAATTGTAAAAATATATTTAGACACTGTTTAAGTAAAAGTGTAAATATTTGCAGTGCCCCTCCCCAGCATGTAAACCAGTTGAGTTGGGGGGTGAGGGCTTTTACATATCGAACCCTGCCGGGTTCATGGGGAGGATGAATGTGAAATTATTTACCCCAGCTTTTTAGAGTTTAATTGTTTTTTGTTTTTCAAGTTTGAGAAAACTCAGCCAAAGGGTTTGTTGAGTATTCTCAAGGGGGGAGTTGTGTGTTATTTAGGCATAAATTTAGGTAATTTGGGAGAATGGCTTTGAATTTATGTGATCCTAAGAATTTTTATGTAAAGTGCCTTTGTTAGTTTATTTAGACTTTTTGTTAATTTTGTGTTATGTGCTGATTATTGGCCGTTGTAGACTGCTTGATATTAGATGTGGCCTATATTATAATAGACAGCGTATTTGGAAAGGAAAACAGGATCGGGCCCAAGCGGACAGGCAACAGATAAGGCTTGGAAAGCTGGCTGAAAAACTCTTGAGGGCGTAGCGAGACTAAAAGTTTAACTCTATGGTTGCCAGAGGGAATAAAGGTTGAATTTTGTAAAAATGCTTAGAGAAAAGTTTTTGGTGTTTTGAAATGTTTGTAAATAAATTTAGGCAAGAAATTAGTTTGCAATTGTTTGGCCATGAATATTTTGTTGCATTAGTTGAAGATTGTATATTGTGCTATGTAATTGTAATTGTATTAGGCTAAGGGCATATAAGTGGTGCTGTTTTTTTTTTAGTGTTTAAAATTAGAAGCTAATAGTAAGAAATTTTAAGCTGTGATTAGCTTTGAATTTTAGGAGTAAGCTAGGAAGCAATTGTATTAATGTAAATGATTTACCTGATGAAGTAATTTTTTTGTTTTGCCTGCTAGCTATATAGGGTTTTGGTATATTTTAAGTAATGATTAATTGCCCAGTAGGGGTAGTTTTGTTTTTGTTTTTTAGATATTAAAGAAAATTGGTGTTAGCTGTATAGCATTTAATGTACCATGTAATTATTTATGAATTGCATGGTTATGGATAAGCCTTATAGATTGAGGAAGTATTATTTGGCTTTTAGTTTTGTTTTGTTTAATTGGTTATTGTTATTTTTTTATGTGTTTTTGGAATAGAGGGGAGAATTTCCCTATGCTGCCTTGGTGGAAAATTACAGCTGCGTGATTACGAGAACAGAGGGATGAGATAATGTTGTTATGAGAAAGTAGGGAACTGCCAGAGCGAGGCAAAGGCCAGGTGGCCTAACTGGATCAGATACGGTGCATGGGAAATGGGAAGACAGTAAGCCAGGTGGATTCCGGCGAAGTGGGTCCGGCCTTGGCTGATTTTGGCGCAGAGTGCCATAAATACAATGGCCTTCTGCTTGCTGCCCCATGTTGCTGCAGTGGAAGCCCTTATTGGAAACCTGCTTTGTGGGTGTTTGCACATTGGCAGAACCCTCCTGGCCCCTTGGGCCACTTGCGTTACCTGGAGGAGGGATGTTTAGGTAAAAGTAGGGCACTGCGGAAGATATTGTTACGGTTTAGTTAGGCAGCTGGTGTTTAGATTTGCTTTTAGTTTTGCTGTGTAATAGATTGTAGTAATGTGATGCTATAAGTTGAAAATGTTTTGCTGTGCCTTCCTTTTTTTTATTATGAGAAAAGGGGGGAAGTGTCGGATTGTTGTGCATGAGAGTGTGGGAAACTGATATGCAAGTTTTTAGGATGAGGCTAGTTCTTATCTGCTGGTAGGCAGTAATAGGATAATAAATTAAAAAGCTGTCTAGGATGATGTTACCCAATGAAGTTACAGTTGCTGCCTGTGTGTATTTTATTAACCAATTAGCAATTGCTTGATTGCTTGCTTTAAGTGTATAAAGATGTATGCTGGAGAGAAATAAAATGACTTTGCTTTCAATCATATTGATGGTCGAGCTCTGTCCACGCACGCCTGCGCTGCAACACAGCTGGGCTGGGGCAGGGGCAGGGGGAGGGTGGGGGGAGGAGAAGCTCCAGATACCAGCAGGAGCTGCCCGGGGTGGGGGGCGGGGGATGGAGTGGGAGAGGAGCCCCCCTGGGGCAGGGAGGAGAACCCCGGACCCTGGCAGAAGATGTGGGGCTGAAGTCCCCAGCTCGGGAGCCCCAGCCACCTTAGTGGCAGAAGTTGCAGGGCTGAAGCCCTGACCCCCCTCTCTGTGGAGCTGGCCTGAGCCCCTCTCGCTCCCATACCCCCTGTGGAGCTGGCTCCCACTCTCCGGCTGTGGAGAAATTCAGCCCCAATCTCCCCATGTTGGTATCTCCATTTCCCCTCCCCCATCACTGAGCCATGGATGGTTTTAGCCCAGGAGGCAGGGTCAGTGTTGGCCCCATTGGGCAGGTGGGATCTAGGGCACAACGAGGTGAAGTGACTTTCCCAAGGCTAAGCAGGGAGTCTGTGGCAGAGCAGAGACTCAACCCCAGAACACCTGAGCCTGAGTCCTGTGCCTTAACCACTAGGCCACCTTCCCCCCGAAGGAGAGGGAACCTCCTCCGCCACTTTGAGTGTGTGGGTGGGAGCAGGCACTAGACAGAGCTGCCAGGAGGTGGGGAGGGGGGTTGGATAGTTGGGGGGGTGATTAGAGGGTGGGGGGTCTCTGGAGGGGGCAGTCAGGGGACAAGGAGCAGGGGGGTTGGATGGGTTGAGGGTTCAGGGGGTGCCTGTGGAGCGGGGTCGGGGCAGGCAGGGAGCAGAGGGAGTTGGATGGGTCGGGAGTTGTGGGGGGCCTGTCAGGGGGTGGGGAGCGGTTGGATGGGGCGTGGGAGTCCCGGGGGGTCTGTCTGGGGGTGGGGGGGTGGATAAGGGTCAGGGGGACAGGTAGGGGGTAGGATCCTAGGGAGGCAGTTACAGGGGGGGGGGTCTCAGGAGGGGGAAGTCAGGGGACAAGGAGCAGGGGGGGTTGGGGGTTCTGAGGGGGGCAGCCAGGGGGCAGGAAGGGGGAGGCAGTGGATGGGGGTGGGGCTAGGGCAGGGCTCCCTGGGTGCACACCCTAATGAAATGTGCTGCACACGCCTATGGTCACGGGGGTGAGCTACTCGCATCCTTTTCCTGTTTGTGCCATTTCTTTCTGTCTCAAAACCTGAGAACAATTCTCTCTAGTTCTTCCCCTTCTCTCTCCCCTCCCCACATGGGGCTAGAAAATCTAAGGAGTTTCCCTCGTTTTCCCTAAAATTATTGACTCTCTAGTCTCTCATTTTGCCCTATTTTCTCTGTAATTCTCCAGTTGCTGTTTCAATTCTCCTCAGCTTTGGGATGTGAACCCAGCCCGTTTTATGTGCAGCAATTTGTCCTTGGGTAGGTGGAATTTGCTGTCCTGTGTCACTCCCCCAGCGTGGGTGGTGGTTAGTAGGTGCTGGCTGGGGGAGCCCGCAGACGGGGCTGCCTCTGTTGGGGGGAGATGGGGGGGCGATCTCTGCCAGCAACAGGACATGGCCGCACAGGAGGGGAAGGGAGAAGCCAGTGTCCCTATGGAGCCGGCCCAGCCCCTTTGGTTCTGCTCCTTTCCAGCATTTTGTTCAGAGACTTTATTACTGGGGAGGCTGAAAAATCTCCCTGTGGGCTTAGCCTGGCAGGAGGGACCAGGTCTCCCCTGCAATAAAGAGCTGGAGCATGTTCCCAGCATGGCAGAACCTAGGCTGTGTCTCTGGAGGGAAAGATCCTGGGGGAGTCGTGATGTGACATGAACTAAAGCCTGTTCTGAAACCTCCGCAACTGCCCTTCTCGCCCTGCCAGGCTGCAGGATGTCGTCCATGTTTCACTCCAGCTCGTCCCATCCTCCCATGGGACAGGGAAGGGAAATGGCTTCAGTGGAGCCTGCTCAGGTAGGGGTTATGGGGGGGTTGCTGGTGGGTTCCTGCTGGAGGGGAGGGACAGCAAATGCACCGGAGGAGGGAGGCTTGGGCAGTCTGGTTTGGAGGTTGGAGTTTGCCAAAAAATTCCCATGGTGGAGAATGGGAGGAGGCCAGAGTGTAGCAAACCTGTTGGGACTTGTTCAATATGCTGCTTCCATTCTAGGAACAGACCCACGAGGTAAGCGGGAGGAAATGCTCTAATTTGTGGAACAGGAAACAACCCCCCTCGGTGGGGCTAGGAAAATGGGCCAGACTCCCAGGGCTGGAGCCCGACCTGATTAACCAGCGGCTGCTGTGAGATGTGAGGGGCACCCACCAGGGAGGCTTGGGGGGGGTTCTTAACCTTTTTCTTTCTAAGGCCCCCAACGTGCTATAAAAACTCCACGGCCCTGCATGTGCCTGGTTCTCTGCATATAAAAGCCAGCGCTGGCGTTAGGGGGCGGCAACCAGGGCAGTTGCCTGGGGCCCCATGTGACAGGCCCCCCCTCAAAGCTAATTGCTCAAGCTTTGGCTTCAGCCCCTGGTGGCAGGGCTCATGGCCCCAGGCAGGGAGGTTTGGGCTTTCTGCCCTGGGCCCAAGCGAGTCTGACACGGGCCCTGCTTGGAGGCCCCCCTGAAACCTGCTCGCAGCCCCCCAGAGGTCCAGGGACCCCTAACTGAGAACCACGGCCTTAGGGGATGTGCCCCTCCCCCACACCCAGCTCCAGGGCTGGCTTTAGAGAAAATGGTGCCCTGGGTGAACTTGTATTTTGGTGCCCCCCATCACCCCTGGCCCCCACGGGCTCCTTGGGCTCCCCACCATCATGTCCAGACCCCGGTGCCTCCCTCTAGGGCTTAGTTTGTATTGAAAGAGGCGCCAGTGCTCAGCCCCAGCACAAATTCAGCACTGGCAGGGCGGCCTCCCAGCACCCAGCTCTGAAGGCAATGCCACCGCCAGCAGCAGAGCAGAAGTGAGGGTGGCCTAGTGTGTGGTGTATTGTGCAGCCTTTTATTTTATTTAAAGTGCAGTTTGTAATGTGGCATTACACCCCTGCGGGGTCGGCTCTGGTGGCGACAGTTTCAAGCTTAACAGAGTGAAAGTCGCCTCAGCTACTTGCTTCAAATGTACAGTCTCTAGGAACACACAGAGACCAAGGGAAGTGACCACACAGACATTCACAAGCACAATGTCTAGTCGGTTTTACAAGTTTTATTAAAGTTACAGTTAAAGTTATGACGCCCCAAGTGCACAGAAATTCTATAAAGACCTGTGCAAAAGTTACAACTCTAGTTCTACTCACATCCTCACAATAGTATTAGGGTCTGATGTGTCTCTCATGGATTGATCATCAGTAGAGGGATGGTTCCTGCTGGAGTTTCCCACAGGGAGCTCAATTTTCCTGTTCTGGGCACCCCCTTTTCATAATGTGGTTCTGATTATACCTCATTAGCATTGACACACCACCTGTGTCCTGTGGTTAAGGCACATTTGGAAACAGAGGTGGCTTTCCAGAATTTTTTTTATTTAAAATTAAACTTCTGGCTAATTGTTCACCCTGTTACCACTTGGTACCTCTTTTCCCATCATCTTAGGGCATCGGGTTATTCCTCGGCCATTTACTTCTGTCAGCTTTTCTTAGCTCGAAGGCCTAAAATAGCGAAGTTAAAATCTTGCAGGTCTCAGCCTACAGGCCTTGCATGTCAGCTGTAATTATGTAGATACCTAATACATGATTATTCTCATTACAGGCCGATCAATCGATTCTCTATTTAGCACACAGTGATTCCATGTGACATAACGTGTTAGTTATTTATAACACCACACAATAAATGAACAGTAAACTAAAATCACTGGCTGCCATTCCCACCCTTACTCCTACACTGCTGCTGTGGCCTGTGGTGCCCGGTGCTCTGCCTGCAGCTCAAGACGGGCTTTGCGCTCTCACACGGGGGCAGCATCTTGCCGGAGCCCCAGATACCCTGCAGCCCTGTGGCCGCTCCTGGCTCACCAGGGGCCATTTCAGATTTTGGGGAGGGGGCAACTTTAACTGTGATTCCAGGGGCTACTGATGCCCTGAAATCTGTAGGGGTTTTTTTGCAGAAAATAACTTAGAAATTCACTGACGAGCACTGTATCTAATTGTTATATAAAGAAAGATAAATATATACTGACTCCAATTACAGCCACGTATTCAATTTAGAACAATCAGGAGATAATACAGCAAGATATTCCCTATCCCAAGCCGTGAGGTATCCGTTCTGGAGCTCTGACGCAGGTATCAGAAACACAAGTTTGATACTTTGCACCGTATCTTTAGTAGAGAGAAATAAAAATAGAGAAAGGAAGCAGATTTTACTTAACAGACACACTCTGTGTTACTGCCATTATCTCCTCTATTTTAGTCAATTGTTTTTAACTCCACTGACAACGTATTTACTTACTTTTACATACGTGATTAAGGTTTTTTCTCTTTAAGAACAGGAATTTATTTTTGTAGTTATTTTGGCATTTATGTTTACTGATCACAATCATGTATGTGACTCACTAACATTTGACTCCATCATTGCTATCAGTATCATACTTGGAGCTGCATTTATTTTCATAGAAATTTTAAGTTACTTTCCAGATATAACTGTACCATGAAGTTTGGGGGAGACAGGGGCCTGCACCTCCCCCACTTCCTGCCATTCACCGTGACTCTCAGCCAGCCAGTAAAACAGAAGGTTTATTAGACAACAGGAACACAGTCCCAAACAGAGCTTGTAGGTACAGACAACAGGACCCCTTGGTCAGGTCCATCTTGGGGGGTAGGGAGCCAGACCCGGTTCTGGCCTCCCTCCATTTCCCCAGCCAGCTGCAAACTGAACACCACCCCCCCGCGCCATCTCCTCCAGCCACCCCCCGGCTCCTCCTCCAGCCTTTGTCCAGTTTCCCGGGCAGAAGATGTCACCTGGGCCCATCTCCCCCCTGGGCTCAGGTTACATGCTCAGCTATCGTCCCTCAAGTGAAGTCACATCCTGATATCCCATCCCCAATGCAGACAGTCCCAGTAAAACTCCCCCGCAACATCCCCAGCTCAATCCTCCCCACTCCCTGCTTCGTCACAGACTAAAAATACAATCTGAAGATAAGTGATCTTCATCTGCACAGTGTCTGAAGTTTTGAGTTTAGCTAATTTTTTTCAAACAAGCCCTGCTCAGGTAAGTACAAGCAAAATGTACAGTCTGTTATTTGCTAGTACCATTTAAATAATGAATGACAAAGCACAATACGGCAATAACAGTAATAATGATAATTACTCCAGCCAGGCCAGGTGAGGCATTTTAGAACTCGTTACTCAGAGAACTGAATTTAAGCATAAGACAGAAATAAAATGATGAAATGCACAGACCCGTTAAAAAGCTAAAATACCAGCACTGTCATGCTGACCAAATGTGAGAGAATAAAATTACAGAGACTACATGTACTTTGCGCATTTTGACAGGAAGTAAAAGGAAGTAACAACAGTAACTGACGTGTCTGTGGTGGGATGAATGTGTGTGTGTGCGGGGGGAGTGTGAGACCCAGCCCGCTGTCACTTCCAGCCCAGCGGCACTCACTAGTCCGAAGGCTCGTTCACACGGCAGCAGGGGCCAGCAGCTCCCACTCCTGACCCAGAGGCAGCAGCACAGAATCTTGTCCCCCCAGCTCAGCTCAGCAGAGACTGGGCACAGAGGCAGGAGGGTGGGGCCACCCCGACATCTGCCACCCCCCCCGCTCCCCCCCCCCCCCGCACAGCACAGGAGGCTCCTGGGAGCAGCTTGGCCGGGGCAGCTCCAAGTGGGGGGAGGGGGCAGGGCTGCTGGAACAGGTGCAGGGGCAGACAGCTGAAGAGAAGTGGGGGGAGGAGAGACAGGACACCCCTGCTGGAGGAACCCCCTCAGCAAGGCCCCCCTGGATCGTCATGTCGTCTGCCCCCCACTAAGTCTGGCCCCGTCCAGCTCTTCACAATGAGAACAGCGCTGGGCTCCCTGCCAGCGAGCTCTCCCTGCACCTGCCAGGGCCTCCATCGCCTGTGTCCGTCTGTGGCTAGTGGGGGGTGGGGGTGGTGTGGATCTGCTGGGAGAGAGGAGGGGCTCTCGCTTCGTCCCCTCCCCCTGGCGTTTCCTGGCTGCTCTGAGCGGGGTGGGGGTGGGACTCTGCCTGTGAGCCACCCAGAGCTTCCATTTGATTGGCTCCTCTCCCCCATGAGTGTGGGGCTGTGAGTGGGGCAGCAGGTCCTGAGTGTTGGACTCTTGCTCTTTCAGGGGCTGGTGACCTTCGAGGAGGTGGCTGTGTATTTCACCAGGGAAGAGGGGGCTCTGTTGAACCCCGCTCAGAGAGCCCTCTACTGGGATGTCATGCAGGAGAACTATGAGACGGTGACCTCGCTGGGTAAGGAGTCCTGTCCCCTGGGTTATTAGAAGCTGTGGGGTCTCTAAAGAATCTGAGCAGTAATAACTTTATACCTTTATTCCTCATACAAGTTTTGACAAGTTTCCTTGCCCCCCCCCCTTTTTTGCCTTATCTCCCACCCACTAGAATAATTTTTAGACATTTGTCATCAGTGATTTTGAAATTGCATTTAATGTGTCCTTATAGGCTACATTAATAACTGTCGCTTTCATGCCTTTTCCTCATTTTAAGAGGAAAATATGCCACCTGTAGAATTCTAAATTGAGTAAATAGGTGTGTGACCGATGCAGGGCTTGTGTGACAGTCAGATGAGCTCCTCTTTTGATAGAAGAGAGTATAACATTGTCATTCAGGAGCCCAAAGGTGAAAGGAGAACAGAGCCATGTGAGACGAGGAGAAGGGGTGGGGGGAGTAGCTAATTCTGGGGTGCCTGGACATGGGGAAGGTGTGCGCAGGGTTAGAGCTAAGATGGAGAAAGGAGGTAGGAGGTTGTGAGAGACGAGGAGGGAACACAAGAAGCTCCCAAGATGCCGGGAGGTGGTGCTGGCTGAGAGTAATGGGAAGAAGGGGAGGGGAGTGTGGGGGAAGGGCACCCAGGAAGTGGGCTGGGTGGGTCAGTGGGAGGGAGGAGAGGTTTGGGGATCCAGAGCTGTGGGGGATCCCAGACCTTTAACCCCAAATCCCTACCCAAGCTTTAGCGCCTCCACTCCAGTTTTTTTTCTGTTCAGTTTCACGTCATTATACATTTTCCCCCCAAATATTATTATTATAACTCTTGACCTCCCTCTCCCACTCATTACCCCCCTCCCCATCTCTAGGCACAGCGACCCCGGCCTCCGACCCTGAGTCCTTGCTGCATCCTCCCTCCCATAGCAGGGCCACTTTCCAGGCACAAATGGGCACTTTGTTGATGATGTCACAGGCTGGTAGTGTAGCCTGTACAGTTTTTACACCTATAAGATGACGTACTGGGGGTACAGCTCGCCCTTGTACATGGCTACTTAAAGTTAATGGAGAAGATGAAATTTGGTGAAACACAGAAACTTGATTTAATGGAGACAGTTATAATTGAAATCATAGGCAAGGATCAATACACGTAACGATTAGATGAAGATAAATAGAGTAAAGAGGGTCTTGCACTGTGCGGACTTACAAGTTATGGACATGGTTGGAAACAAAGATCGAGGGGCAAGGGAGGCCATCAGAAGGGAGGCCCTGCTTCAGTTTACACTGTCTTGGGGACACGACAAAATGAAAATTTGGAAACCAGGAGAGGTATTTTATCCATTTCCTTATGGTAATAGGATGGCGATATACCACATCTGCTCCTTTACTCTGATTACAAGAATGTCAATAACTGCCCCAGCCCATACGTGGCCTTTGGGAAGTCCATAAATAAGCATCAAGCCTTTACCTCACTTATTAATTAACAATTCCAATCTATGAATGTGGTGCAACCTAATTGCTAAAGCCCACCCCAAGCTTCCTTCTTTCCGGAAGAATTAGAGGCTGTTGCTCCTGAATGTTAGTGTGTAATTCCCCAGCCTTCTCCTCCCACTGGGGGAGTTTAATTCTCCCTCCCATTACACCTGAGTCACTAGATTTCCTAATTCCCCAAAATGTGCTTTTGCGATGTCACAGTTCTGGGGTAGCGAAGCCTTTGACCTGCCTCCATGGTCTGCTCACGGAATGGCCCCTCAGGTATCAGGCCTGTAGCCAGCCCCTCTCTATGGGCAGGGACCCACCTGCCTCTCCTTTTTCACCAGGGTGTGAGGATTGCAGCTTGTCCTCCACTGTGTTCGCTGGACTAACGTCCAGTTCCTGTGCTTTGCTTTCTCTCCAGGGGCTGTGAGCTCTGTGTGTGTGTGTGTGTGAGAGAGAGAGAGAGAGAGAGAGAGGTGGGAATTTCGGTGATACGTGTATGATGCCAATACGCACCTCAGTTTCCTGCTGTGGTTGGTATTGCTGTGATTAGAACGAGCAGGAGACATGAGGTGTTTTGTCACATAGCTGTCATGGGGTGATACGAATGGGTCATTAAGGACTGGCTGGGGCCAACCTACATCAATGGAATACCCGACAGAGACAAGGGAATAATTGTCACCTGTCCATGGGAGGATCTCCGCTTGGCTGAGTGAAGCACACATGGACTCGTTATGTTTTTGAGAGCAGGAAGAACTGGGCTCGCAGACACAGGGAGCTTTGCTGGAGTGAAGACAAATGGACAGACACAGTGAAAAGAAACCAAACTGTTTTCTACAGCAGCCTGGCTCAAGGGCATTGGCCAGTGTGGACTATATTGTCTTCATTGTTTCTCTGTGCTAATGAAAAGACTTTCCAGTGCTGAGTTTCGGTTGACTAATAAACCCTGCAATGTTTTAACAGTCTGCCCAGTGTCGCAGCAAAAACTTGCTGAGGTGCACTGAAGTATGAATGAGGAACAGTCTCTGAACAGGAGTGTCGTTCAGCTGGACCTGCTGGCAGAGCTCACAGGTTGAAGTAGGAGTGTTGAAGCCAGAGGCTCAGTCTCAGGTGTTGAAGCTACATGGCCTGTCCTTGTGGAAGAGTGGGACCCCTTGGGGGTCTAGTGCACTCAAGGGGCACCTCCCAAGGACGGTTTAAAAGCCAGGGCATTGCAGAGATCCTATGGATCCATGACAGTGCCAGAGGTTCAGCCTTATGGGGAAAAGATACAAAACAAGAAAAGGATCTAAATGAGTGTTTACCATCGCTCCCTCTCAGTCCTCATGGGAATCCCTGATCTGTTCCAAAGTGTATTAAAACCTTCCTCTAAGGCTCACCTCTTGGTTATCAGGTCATGTCCGTTTTGTTAGAGGTTTTCCCTTCACCCTCCCACTTCCCTGGTTCTTGTCACGCAGACAGGAAGCAGCGAAAGACCAGAAGTCCGAAGCGCAGACAATGCCATGTTTATTGGGGTTAGTTTCCAAGGAAGCATATTCTGAAGCCCTTCACACCAGTCGGGCTTATCTTGATCTACTGATACAGTCTGTTCCCCAGTGTTCCCTCCCCAGCTCTGATGCCGCAGAGCGTTTATCCCGTGTCCCCCTTCCCAGCTCTGATGCAGCTGAGGCTTGCCTGTGTTCCCGTTTTCCCCACACACACACACCTTAACAAACATGATTCCAATTTCCCTTCCCCGTCCTGTTGGACCCCGTTTATATAGTAATATTCTCAGCTATACCTTAACCAATCATTTTACTGAAATTTAACGAACCAATTCTAACATATTGTAACATAATTCTCTAACCAATTATATCCCACCACCCTAATTAACTTACACCTAGCAAAATTAACTGTACAGCAGAGAGAAACAATTACAGAACCAGACAGATTAACAATGGAAAAGTGGGGGCCATAAAGATAGAACAATACAGAAATGAGGGTTTCACAACCACAAGCATTGAGAAGTGATTTCTTGCCAGACAGGCTGCTGTCAAACTAAGTTTTCTATAACCATCTTAAGATCTGTTTCTTTATCTGGTGGTGATGGGCACTATCAGGACAGGATCGTCTTCCTAACAGCCCAATAGCACCTTATTTCAGTGTGACTGGTTTGGGATGTGAGGATGTGACCCTTCGCTTCCCAGCTTATGGCTGCCCCTGCTGCTTAGCCAAAGGCCTTAGCCTAAGAACAAGGCCTCAGACGGTCACAGTAAGAGAAGGCCCTTACAAATACAGACAGTGATTTTGATTCTTTGTTTTCATACTCCTGTAAGTAGCTAAGCGATAAAAATACCCCTAAGTTCTTAAAGTACAGGCTTTACAGGCAGGCCTGAATATCGCTGTTCTAAGAGTTGGGTCTATCCCTTCCCCCATTCTGTGTCTGTCTTGTCTATTCAGATTGTAAATTCTTCAGGGCATGGCCCAGCTACTATTCTCTGTTTGTACTTGTCGTAGCACAATGGGGACCCACTGTTAGTTGCTCCTTAGGCACTAAGGTAATGCATATGATTTATAATAATAACTCTCCTGCCACTTGGAGCCAAGGAAGCTGGTCTTGGGATGTTACTGCTTAAAATTGAGCTGGGGGTTAAAACCATGGACTATTCTTTGTGACAAGTATCCCACAAATTCCACTGACCTCCCTTGTTTTCTGTTGCTACAGCTCTAGTACCCATCAATCCAAAGACTGAGAGAAATGGAGAGTTCAAACCATTGTCCTTTTAGTATCTTATTGTTCCTCTCTCTGTTTTTTGTGCTGGCCTTTCTATTCTATCACTTTCTGCCTTTGTTTAGTGGTAACAGTTCGTTTCCATCACTCATGTTTGTTTGTTTAAATCTCTATCCATTGTTAAATACATTTTTTGCTTGTTCGATAACTGTACTCAGGTGCTGTGTGAGATACAGTAGCAATGGTCCACAGTAAAACTAGTAACCTGAGGTACTTGGGGAAGAGAGGATCTGGGATTTCACCGAGTATCTGATGATCCGGGCTGGACCCCAGAGGGGGACACATTGAAGGAACTCAGGGGTTAGAGTGGCTGCTGTAGCTCAGAGGAGGGTGCTTGAGTTCCAGCAGGCTGGTGAGTTTGGTCACTAACATCCAAATGGAAAACTCCTTCTTCCTAGTGGTGGGTTAGGGGGAGGGATAGCTCAGTGGTTTGAGTATTGGCCTGTTAAACCCAGCGTTGTGAGTTCAATCCTTGAGGGGGCTACATAGGGATCTGGGGCAACAATTGGTCCTGCTAGTGAAGGCAGGGGGCTGGACTCAATGATCTTTCAAGGTCCCTTCCCATTCTAGGAGATTGGTATATCTCTAATTATTATTATAGGTGGCAACAAGAGACTCACAGCCCTCAGCTCCCTGAGAAGGGTCACAATGTGTCTCTATGTTGATCCACCTGTCAAATTCACACAGGGAAAGTTCCCTATTGCATAAAACTCTGCCCTATGAAGTCATGGAACATGTGTTCTTCGCTTTGTGGGTACATCTAGACTACCCGCTGTATCGGCAGGTAGCGATTGATTTCTCGTGGATCGTTATATCGCATCTCATCTAGACGTGATATATCGATCTCCGAAAGTGCTCCTGTCGACTCCAGAACTCCACCAGTGTGAACGGCGGTAGCGGAGTTGACAGGGGGAGCCGCAGACGTCGATCCTGCGCTGAGGACGAGAGGTAAATCGATCTAAGATACTTCGACTTCAGCTACGCTATTCAAAAGAGACAGAGCTTGTAGAGGACCAACCTCTGTTGGTGAAAGAGACAAGCTGTGGAGATAACCCAGCACCCTTCTTCAGTTCTGTGTAGCCTGAAAGATCGTCTCTTTCATAACAGCAGTTAGAACATAAGAACAGCCAGGAGCGGCGCCAGGGTTTCGGGCGCCCTAGGCAAAATTCGGGGGGGGAGGGGGCCGCAGCTGGAGTGGCAGCGACTCCCAGGGCTTCTCCCCTGGTAGCTGGTGCTCATTATCAATCAAATAAATCAAAACACTTCCCCCTGTAAGTGGATTTAGCCCGGGACCCTCAGAGTCAGCAGCTCTTACACCCCATTCTGAGCTCTCCGGTCAGGTGTCCTAGCACTGAAAGCCTCCTGTTTAGATCCTAAAATAGCGTTTTTGCACCAGGGGGGCTGAAATTTTGGACTGGACAGTGTAGCTCCACCGTTATTTTATTGAATTGCTTCAAAACAGCAAGTGTAGAAAGTCTCCTAAGTGCCAGGCTCTCTGCCATGGAAACAGCTGCCCCATCTCTGCAGGAGTCTGTGCGTTCCACCCAGCAACGCACACACCTGCTCCGCACTGAAGGGGGGTCAGACAGTGACGGTAACGCAAATCTTCTGACTATTAACCCAGGTCACTTCCTTTCTTTAACCCAGGACATGCCAGTCACCTGTTAGCCATGGTGTTATCTTCACCTTAAAATACCTCTCAGGACATTGAACAGAGGAAGTGAAATCCCCTCCCCCGAATGGCTCCCTGTTGAGGCATTGTACCGGACCTGCCCCTGGAGACTGTCTGGTTTTATACTCTTAGAGCTTTATCTCTTCAAACCCCTTATCCCAATCTCTGGGCCAACCGCCACATTTCAGAGTTTAGAATTTACTCTCATCACCCTCCTATGGCACTTTCCATGTGAATTGGGCAAAGCGAGTGGGGGAAGCTCCGTGGCTAATGAAAACCAACGCTCTGGGTGAGGCTTGAACACACACCCACAGCTGTATTTCCTCCTGCATGAGCCACTATAGGTGCTTCTTAGACAAACTTGGGCTGTAGGTGGTTATGTGTGTCTGTGCTTCACCACTTTGGCTGCTCTGTGAAAAGCTGATGGTTCAAACAGAAGCTGGTGGGTTTTTGTTTTGTTTTAAGCAATTAGAGTCTAGTACATTTTAACAGGCAGAAAATGTCCTATTCTGGTCTAGCCCCATTTGACTCCTTCTGTCCATCTTCTTCTTTCCCCCTCAGTGTCTTTCCTTCCCCATTGGGGACATGCAGAGATGAACCCCAGTCAGTCTGTGTCACAGAGAGTCTGTATCGCCTAAGGAATGTGAGTGAAGGATTCCGGCTGAATTAACGCCGCTCACCTGGGTTAGAAACATTTGTTTCTTTCGAGCAGATAGTGGGAAATGGGACATTAATTGAGACCCAGGAGGCAAGGCAGAGGCTTCATGATCTTGATCTCCATGAAGGGAGAGAGGATCCCCAGGAAGGAACAGAGCTTCCTTTAGACTCAAGCTGGGGTCTCCTGGAAGTTGGAAAAGACCCTTGGTCACTGAGGATCTCATGGGATCGTGCTGCTCCAGAGGCTCGAGAGTCCTGGGTGTGGGGAGGGTGTCACTGCACAGTCTGAAATGGAAGGGAGGACCCTGGAAGGGAAGGGGAGGAACAGAAAATGGAGAGGAATGAAACAGAATAAACGCCTCTTCTCTCTCCCATCCCCAACCCAGCAAGAACTGTTATCAGTGGGGAAACTCCCCACGATGAATGGCAGAGACCACAGAGACATTCGCCTCATGCTGAGAAGTAAGGTGACCAGACACTAAGTGTGAAAAATCAGAGACTTTCACCAGAGGCATTGGTGGTATAGTGGTGAGCATAGCTACCTTCCAAGCAGTTGACCTGCGTTTGATTCCCAGCCGATGTGATGATTCCTCCACTGGGAATTGGTTTAATTTCAGTCACGTTGTTTCAGTTTATCAATGGAATGAGAGAATCAGTGTCCCGAATCCCAACAGGTCATTAAACACCCAGTGGAGGAAGAAAGGGGTGGGACTATATAATGAGCAGTTGGAGTCATCCTGGTATTACAATGCTTGTTTCATTTTTTTTTTAAATTTCCTTTACTTCCCTCTCCCTTTTAGACTCAGAGCCTTTAAGGTCAGAAGGGACCAGTGTGATCATCTAGTCTGACCTGCTGCACCTTGCAGGCCAAAAGACCCCACCCACCCACTCCTGGAATAGACCCGGGAGGGGAGGCAGCTCCGTACACTGTCCCTACCCCAGGCAGCACATGGAGCCCTCTGCTCCCCTCCCCAATGCGTGTGCAGAGATGTGCCAGCAGCACTAAGGTGGCTCCATGCCCACTCTACCTCCGTCCCTCCGTGCCGCTCCCAGAAGTGGCTGGCATGTCCCAGCATCCCCTGGAGTGGGGGGAGTGTCTCCACGTGCTGCCCCTGCCCCGAGCACCAACTCTGCAGCTCCCATTGGCCAGGAACTGTAGCCAATGGGAGCTCTGGGGGCAGCACCTGCAGACAGCAGCACATGGAGATCCCCTGGCCCCACTCATCTAGGAGCTGCTGCCAGAGGGTTGTGTGTACCGGTCACTTTGGGAGCTGCATCACCCCTCCTGCACCCCACCCCCACCCCCAGCGCAGTGCCCACACCCAAATTTCCTCCCAGTGCTTTGCTTGTCTTCCTTTCACCAGAACCATCCTTCTTCTCCTGGGCTGCAAGTAGCCACCCCTGGGAAGCCAAGAGGCAGGCACAGGATTCTGCAAGGTAAGTGTCCCACAGTGCCGTGATGGACGGTGCAATGAAGGTAAGTCTTCCCAAGGCACGATGAACTGCAATGCAGCGAACCACTGGCCAGGCGGTCGGGGCGAAGGGCATTCACTGGAGGTACAAGCTTGTGAGTGACTCCTGAGCACAGGGCCCCTTCCCCTTTTAAGGACCTGCTCCTCATGGCCTGCGACTGGAGATGACTTGGCTGCATCTGGTGGGTCACACTCCACCTTGGGCAGTGTCCATGCTCTGGGTGTGTGATCACTGACTAATTAGAGTCCCAGACACCTTGTCTATCTAGGAGCTCTTCTGATCTTCCAGCTGTTCAACCAGCTCCTTCATCCCACAAGCATTCCATGAGGGAGCGGGAGGGGGAGGGGGGGGGGAAAGCCACTTCACAGGCATTCAGAGAGGAAGAAGAGACAAAAATGGGAATGGGGGAAGTATAACAGACCTATTGAGCATAGAAATCACTGCTGCTCCTACAACAGCAGGGACAGGCCACTAGGAGCTGGGAAAAGGAAGCCATCATGTTTCTGCCTGGTTTTGAACCATGGACCTTTTGCATGTTAGGCAAATGTGATAACCACTACACTACAGAAACTCTGTTGCAAGGCTCTGCCCCTCCCTTCATAAGAACAGAAGAATGGCCAGACTGGGTCAGACCAAAGGTCCATCCATCCCCATATCCTATCTGCCAACAGTGGCCAATGCCAGGTGCCCCAGAGGGAGTGAACCTAACAGGTAATGATCAAGTGATCTCTCTCCTGCCATCCATCTCCACCCTCTGACAAACAGAGGCTAGGGACACCATTCCTTACCCATCCTGGCTAATAGCCATTAATGGACTTAACCTCCATTAATTTATCTGCAAAAGAACAAGGAGAACATGTGGCACCATAGAGACTAACAAATGAATTTGAGCATAAGCTTTTGTGGACTAAAACCCACTTAATCGGATGCATGCAGTTAAAAATACAGTAGGAAATATATATACACACAGAGAACATGAAAAAAATGGGTGTTGCCATACACACTATAACGAGAGCGATCAGTTAACATGAGCTGTTATCAGCAGGAGAAAAAAACCTGGTGTTGGGAGGGGAAAAGGAGAAAGGACAAAGGAAGCAAGAGATCAAGAGAAATGAGGGAGGGATGGCTGGAGGAAAAGTTGAAACAAAAAGGACAAACCCCAATGTCCCCAGTGATTCTAAGAGACAAAATCCCAGGTGAGAAATAAAATTCTGTCTCCTTAAGCTCGTGTTTTCCATGCCTAGAATTCAACTCTCACCAGATGGATCAGACTGAACAGGTTTCAAACCTCCAGGAGGCTCTTACCTTCTAAACAGGGACGGCTGTTTTCCAGTAAAATCACTGAAAGGGAAGGAGAAAACTCAAAAGAGGTTCCTCCTGGCGCTCACGTCTGTGAACCCGAATACTCTCTCATTCCTCAGAGAGAGACCTGGGGAAGGAGACTTGCTGAAGCAAAGCCACAGGGGTCTCTGAGGTTTCCCTGGCCCCTCGCCCCGGTCCTGCCTGGCTGATGTCAGCATCTCTCTGTGAGGTCACCACCTCCCCACCACCTTGGACCAATAGGCTGAGGTCCTGCAAAAGGCCTTTGTGATGTCACTGCCTCACCCCTCCCTTGCTGTGCCAATGTCCTGCCCCTGGCCAGGCCCTTTGGAGGTTTGAGCTACTCCCTGTGGATCACCCCACTCAAGGAGCGTTCGTTCTAGGCAGCAAGCCGGCTAGACAGGGAAACATCAGACGCTGCTCCCAGTGCTGCACTCAGTTTTTTAGAAATGAGTCGACTTTATGGCCAGAAGAGACCATTAGAGCATCTAATCTGACCCCCTGCATATCACAGGCCTCCTGTAGGACACAAGAGCTACTTTGGGGGCAAACACATTCCAGAAAGGCATCTAGTCTTCATGAAATGACATCAGGAGATGGAGAATCCACCACTTTCCTTGGTAGCTTGTTCCTGTGGTGAATCATCCTCGCTGTTGAATATTTGTGCCTTAGTTGTAATATGAATTTGTCTCTTTTCACATTCCAGCCATTGGGTCTTGTTAGGCCTTTCTCTGCTAGATTCAAGAGCCCTTTAATGCCCAATCCTTTCTCTCCATTAAGGCACTTCAACACTTCAATGAAGTCACCTTTCAATCTTCTTTTGATCAGCTAAGCAGGTTGCGCTCTTTCAGTAGCTCCTTAGAAGGCATTTTTCTCCAGCCCTCAGGACATTTGGTGGCTCTTTGCTGCCCCAGCAGAGCAGTTTACAGGCACCACTGGAGCGGTTCATGGAATGGCTGGTGGAGTGGAGCGGCTCAGACTCCCTGCTTGCGAGAGGGGAAGTTTTGCCCCCTAGAGGCGCCGGGGGGGGGGGTATGTAATTGTCCCAGGTCACCGGGTGGGGGCTCGAGCAGGTTTTGCATTTTGTTATTGAAACAGAACCCCTGGATACTGAACCCGGCCCTTGTTTCTGCCAACTCAGAGGGGCAGAAGGGTTACAGGAATTTATCACACAACCCTCCCTGCTCCCCAGACCCCACGGGGAGAAGCTAGAGCAGGGGGAGTCATTCCTCCCCTGCGCTCCCAGAAGAGCTGCTACGACTCCTTCCTGCCAGCTACTCACCCCTGGATCCAGCCTCAGCTCCTGGGATCTTTCTGCTCCAAAGGCTCCAGAAGCCTGGGGTGGGGAGGGCGTCACTGCACCCTCTGACACACAAGGGAGGTTTCTGGAATTGAAGGAAATAGCAGAAAATGGAGAGGAAAGAAACGGAGAGAAAACGCCTCGTCTCTCCCCTCCCCCTCCCAGCAAGAAATGTTACCAAGGACCAGCGTTAGGGGAAATGGTGCCCTGGGCAAAACTTGTACGTTGGCCCTTCCCCATCGCCCCTGGACGATCCCCCTCCCCCTTTACCGCTAGCTCCTGCACTCCCAACCCTTACACCTCCCCACCCCTAACTCTGCCCCCTCCTGTGCCCTAACCCCGACGCTGTCCCCTCTGCCCTTAACTCCTGCACTCCCCTCCTGTGCCCCCAGCCACTGCCCCTCTCCTGCACCCCCTTCACCCCAACCCCTGCACCCCCTCCTGTGCCCCCAGCCACTGCCCCTCTCCTGCACCCCCTTCACCCTAACCCCTGCGCCCCCTCCTGTGCCCCCAGCCACTGCCCCTCTCCTGCACCCCCTTCACCCTAACCCCTGCGCCCCCTCCTGTGCCCCCAGCCACTGCCCCTCTCCTGCACCCCTTCACCCCTAAACCCTGCGCCCCCTCCTGTGCCCCCAGCCACTGCTCCTCTCCTGCACCCCCTTCCCCCTAAACCCTGCGCCCCCTCCTGTGCCACCAGCCACTGCCCCTCTCCTGCCCCCCTTCACCCCTAACCGCTGAACCCCCTCCTGTGCCACCAGCCACTGCCCCTCTCCTGCACCCCTTCACCCCTAACCCCTGTGCCCCCTCCTGTGCCCCCAGCCACTGCCCCTCTCCTGCACCCCCTTCCCCCTAAACCCTGCGCCCCCTCCTGTGCCCCCAGCCACTGCCCCTCTCCTGCACCCCTTCACCCCTAAACCCTGCGCTCCCTCCTGTGCCCCCAGCCACTGCCCCTCTCCTGCACCCCCTTCCCCCTAAACCCTGCGCCCCCTCCTGTGCCACCAGCCACTGCCCCTCTCCTGCCCCCCTTCACCCCTAACCGCTGAACCCCCTCCTGTGCCACCAGCCACTGCCCCTCTCCTGCACCCCCTTCACCCCTAACCCCTGTGCCCCCTCCTGTGCCACCAGCCACGGCCCCTCTCCTGCACCCCCTTCACCCCTAACCCCTGTGCCCCCTCCTGTGCCACCAGCCACGGCCCCTCTGCTGCACCCCTACAACCCTAACCCCTGCAAACCCTCCTGTGCCACCAGCCACTGCCCCTCTCCTGCACCCCCTTCACCCCAACCCCTGCGCCCCCTCCTGTGCCACCAGCCACTGCCCCTCTCCTGCACCCACTTCACCCTTAACCCCTGCACCCCCTCCTGTGCCCCCCGGCACTGCCCCATACCTGCACCCCCTTCACCCCTAACCCCTGCGCCCCCTCCTGTGCCACCAGCCACTGCCCCTCTCCTGCACCCCCTTCACCCCAACCCCTGCGCCCCCTCCTGTGCCCCCAGCCACTGCCCCTCTCCTGCGCCCCCTTCACCCCTAACCCCTGCACCCCTCCTGTGCCCCCAGCCACTGCCCCTTTCCTGCACCCCCTTCACCCCTAACCCCTGTGCCCCCTCCTGTGCCACCAGCCACTGCCCCTCTCCTGCACCCCCTTCACCCCAACCCCTGCGCCCCCTCCTGTGCCACCAGCCACTGCCCCTCTCCTGCACCCCCGTCACCCCAACCCCTGCACCCCTCCTGTGCCACCAGCCACTGCCCCTCTCCTGCACCCACTTCACCCTTAACCCCTGCACCCCCTCCTGTGCCACCAGCCACTGCCCCTCTCCTGCGCCCCCTTCACCCCTAACCCCTGCACCCCTCCTGTGCCCCCAGCCACTGCCCCTTTCCTGCACCCCCTTCAGCCCTAACCCCTGCGCCCCCTCCTGTGCCACCAGCCACTGCCCCTCTCCTGCACCCCCTTCACCCCAACCCCTGCGCCCCCTCCTGTGCCCCCAGCCACTGCCCCTCTCCTGCGCCCCCTTCACCCCTACGTGCTGCAGCCCTCCTGTGCCCCCAGCCACTGCCCCTTTCCTGCACCCCCTTACACCCTAACCCCTGCGCCCCCTCCTGTGCCACCAGCCACTGCCCCTCTCCTGCACTCTTAAACCCCTAACCCCTGCACCCCCTCCTGTGCCACCAACCACTGCCCCTCTCCTGCACCCCCTTCACCCCTAACCCCTGCGCCCCCTCCTGTGCCACCAGCCACTGCACCTCTCCTGCCCCCCTTCACCTCTAACCCCTGCGCCCCCTCCTGTGCCACCAGCCACTGCCCCTCTCCTGCACCCCCTTCACCCCTAACCCCTGCGCCCCCTCCTGGGCCCCTAGCCACTGCCCCTCTCCTGCAACCCCTTCACCCCTAACCCCTGCGCCCCCTCCTGTGCCCCCAGCCACTGCCCCTCTCCTGCAACCCCTTCATCCCTAACCCCTGCACCCCCTGCTGTGCCACCAGCCACTGCCCCTCTCCTGCGCCCCCTTCACCCCAACCCCTGCACCCCCTCCTGTGCCACCAGCCACTGCCCCTCTCCTGCATCCCCTTCACCCCTAACCCCTGCACCCCCTCCTGTGCCACCAGCCATTGCTCCTCTCCTGTGCCCCCTTCACCCCTAACTCCTGCACCCCCTCCTGTGCCCCCAGCCACTGCCCCTCTCCTGCACCCCCTTCACCCCTAACCCCTGCACCCCCTCCTGTGCCCCCAGCCACTGCCCCTCTCCTGCCCCCCTTCACCCCTAACCCCTGCACCCCCTCTTGTGCCCCCAGCCACTGCCCCTCTCCTGCACCCCCTTCACCCTAACCCCTGCGCCCCCTCCTGTGCCACCAGCCACTGCCCCTCTCCTGCACCCCCTTGACCCCAACCCCTGTGGCCCCTCCTGAGCTACCAGCCACTGTCCCTCTCCTGCACCCTCTTCACCCCTAACCCCTGCACCCCCTCCTGTGCCACCAGCCACTGCCCCCTCTCCTGCACCCCTTCACTCCTAACCCCTGCACCCCTCCTATGCCACCAGCCACTGCCCCTCTCCTGCACCCCCTTCACCCCTAACCCCTGCACCCCCTCCTGTGCCCCCAGCCACTGCCCCTCTCCTTCACCCCCTTCACCCCAAACCCTGTGCCCCCTCCTGGGCCCCCAGCCACTGCCCCCTCCTGCACCCCCTTCACCTCAACTCCTGCGTCCCCTCCTGTGCCACCAGCCACTGCCTCTCTCCTGCACCCCCTTCACCCCTAACTCCTGCACCCCCTGCTGTGCCACCAGCCACTGCCCCTCTGCTGCACCCCCTTCACCCTAATCCCTGCGCCCCCTCCTCTGCCCCCAGCCATTGCCCCTCTCCTGCCACCTTCAGCCCTGGCAGTGAGATATTCCCTCTCCTCTTTCTTCATGCTGATGTTGTTATTCCATAAAACAGGAACCGTGGAATAAAAAGCTGAGTTTACTCCAGGGTGAGGAAAGAAAGGAGCCACCAACTCCCCAAAAAAATCTCAGTGCCCCAGAGAAACGCTGCCCCTGTTATTGGAATTAATGATGTGCTGGAGATATGTTGGGAAAAGGGACTGTCTGAATTGCCAAGGCAGGAAACAAACAATCTACAGCAACATCATTAACCACAGACACACTCTACCCATGCTCCAGCCAGTGGGGAAATGGGCAGGAATTCATAACGTCAACTATAAAAATGATACACATCTAGAAATGGCATAATTATAATCAGCCAATCAGAACCTCTCCATAGACCCCTTACACGACAACCTTTCTACAATATTGGCTACAAATAGAACAGCGGTCGCAACGGTGATCTATACAGTTACAGATTATGTCAATAACGTCACAGGAGGTGACACGGCATCAGTGAGACTGATACTGGAATAGCCTCCAGTTTTGGTGTCCTCGTTTGAAAAAGATGTTGTGAAATTGGAGCTGGGGCAGCAAAGAGGCACCAAAGGTTCTGAGGGCTGGAGAAAAATGCCTTCTAGGGAGCTACTGAAAGAGCTCAACCTGTTTCTGATCAAAAGAAGATTGAAAGGTGACTTCATTGAAGTGTTGAAGTGCCTTAATGGAGAGAAAAGATTGGGTATTAAAGGGCTCTTGAATCGAGCAGAGAAAGGCATAACAAGACCCAATGGCCTGAAGGTGAAAAGAGACAAATTCATATTACAACTAAGGCACAAAAATTCAACAGCGAGGATGATTCACCACAGGAACAAGCTACCAAGGGAAGTGGTGGATTCTCCATCTCCTGATGTCATTTCATGAAGACTAGATGCCTTTTTGGAATGTGTTTGCCCCCAAAAGTAGCTCTTGTGTCATACAGGAGGCCTGTGATATGCAGGGGGTCAGATTAGATGCTCTGATGGTCTCTTCTGGCCATAAAGTCGACTAATTTCTGAAAAACTGAGTGTAGCACTGGGAGCAGTGTCTGATGTTTTCCTGTCTAGCCGGCTTGCTGCCTAGAACGAACGCTCCTTGAGTGGGGTGATCCACAGGGAGTAGCTCAAACCTCCACAGTGCCTGGCCAGGGGCAGGACATTAGCCCAGCAAGGGAGGGGTGTGGCAGTGACATCACAAAGGCCTTTTGCAGGACCTCAGCCTATTGGTCCAAGGTGGTGGGGAGGTGGTGACCTCACAGAGAGATGCTGACATCAGCCAGGCAGGACAGGGGCGAGGGGCCAGGGAAACCTCAGAGACCCCTGTGGCTTTGCTGCAGCAAGTCTCCTTCTCCAGGTCTCTCTTTGAGAACTGAGAGAGTATTCGGGTTCACGGACGTGAGCACCAGGAGGAACCTCTTTCGAGTTTTCTCCTTCCCCTTTTAGTGATTTTACTAGAAAACAGCCGTTCCTGTTTAGAAGGTAAGAACCTCCTGGAGGTTTGAAACCTGTTCAGTCTGATCCATCTGGTGACAGGTCACTTCCCTTCTCTATACCTCAGGCTCCTCCCCATCTGTCCAATGGGAACAGGGACAGTTCTCGAACTCTGAGCAGTCGTGAGCCTGAGTGAGATAAGGAGCGATAAAGCCCTCTGTGAAGGAGAAAGGGGAGTTTCACGGTGTTTAGCAACAAGGAATTCTAAAGTTTGCTATAATGTCTAGTCTGTGGAAACAAGAAATGGTCAGGGCCAAGCTTTTTAACCACTGCCTTTTCTAAAGCCCATTCAGGGATGTGAGTCCCTGTCTTTTCGGTACCTGGGGTTCTTTGCCAGCAGGAGAGAAGAGGTTCCTGCCTCCATTTTTGTGGCCTTAACAAACCAGGTGTTGTGCCCCAGTTCTCATCTGAGATCCCTGAAAAAAAACATCTTCCCATCCATGAACAAGACAGGACCTATCTTTGAAAGGGGAACAAAGAGACCCCTGGGACGTGCAGACTAGCCAGCCTCACTTCCATAGCTGGAGAGATCCTGGAATACATTCTTAAACACTCAGTTTGTCAGCAGCACCTACAGGATAATTTGATTCTTAGGAAGAGTGAGCATGGATTTGTCAAAAACGAATCATCCCAGACCCAGCCTCTTTCCTTCTTTGGCAGGGTCACAGGCCTAGTGGAGGTGGGTAAACAGTAGATGGGATCTATCTTGGGGTTACTAAGGCTTTTGACACAGTCCCGCAGGACATTCTCACAAGCAAACCAGGGAAATGCGGTCTAGATGCAATCAGTGTCATGTGGGTGCAGAGCTGGTTGAAAGCCCAGACTCCATGGGCCCTTCTCCATGGTTGGCTGCCCAACGGAGAGGGGGCACCTAGTGGGTCCAGCAGGGATCAGTCCGGGGTCCAGTACTATTCAATAGTTTCATGAATGATTTGGAAGATGGAGTGGAGAGCCTGCTTCCAAAACGTGCAACTGGCACCAAGCACTTTGGAGCTCAGGACTGGAATTCAAAATGCCCTTAACGAATTGGAGACTTGGTCTTCTTGAGCCAAACCCCATGGCTGGGCCCCTCTCTCTGGGCTGGGCTGAAGTGAAACCCCAGAGCCAAACACTCCTCCTCCTGGGCAGTGCGCTCCGACCTTGAATGGTCAGATGCTGCTTAGCGCTGTCAGAGCAGCTTTGGCTGGGGGATTCTCCCCGCACTTTCCAATAGCGGGAAGGTACGAAATCCCCATTTGCCTGCTGGGGACGGAGCCCTAGAGGGGGGAGCAACTTGCCCAAAGTCCCACCGGAAAAGGAAAACAACCAGCAGTGGAACCAATAGGGGTGTCAGGATCTTGGAGGCGCTGTCACCCCCACACTAGGGCGGTGTTATGCACCCCCTGCGGCTGGCTGAGTTTCTCCGTCCCTTGGCAATAAGACAGCCTAGAACCCCAACCAGTGTTATTCTATCTGCTACCCAAGATCCATAAACCTGGAAATCCTGGATGCCCCATCATCTCAGGCATTGGCACCCTGACAGCAGGATTGTCTGGCTATGTAGACACTCCATCATCATTCCACACAAAGATGGACTACAAGCCGTCAGGAACAGTATCCCCGATAATGTCACAGCAAACCTGGAGGCTGAACTTTGTGACTTTGTCGTCACCCATAACTATTTCACATTTGGGGACAATGTGTACCTTCAAGTCAGCAGCACTGCTATGGGTACTCACATGGCCCCACAGTATGCCAACATTTTTATGGCTGACTTAGAACAACGCTTCCTCAGCTCTCGTCCCCTAAGGCCCCTACTCTACTTGTGCTACACTGATGACATCTTCATCATCTGGTCCCATGGAAAAGAAAACCCTTGAGGAATTCCACCATGATTTCAACAATTTCCATCCCACCTACAAAATCTGCCTGGACCAGTCCACACAAGAGATCCACTTCCTGGACACTACTGTGCTAATCGATAGTCACATAAACACCACCCTATACCGGAAACATACTGAACCCTATACTTACCTACATGTCTCCAGCTTTCACCCAGACCACATCACACAATCCATTGTCTACAGCCAAGCTCTAAGATACAACCGCATTTGCTCTAACCCCTCAGACAGAGACAAACACCTACAAGATCTCTATCAAGCGTTCTTACAACTACAGTACCCACCTGCTGAAGTGAAGAAGCAGATTGACAGAGCCAGAAGAGTACCCAGAAGTCACCTACTACAGGACAGGCCCAACAAAGAAAGGAACAGAACCCCACTAGCCGTCACCTTCAGCCCCCAACTAAAACCTCTCCAGTGCATCATCAAGGATCTACAACCCATGCTGAAGGACAATCCCTCACGCTCACAGATCTTGGGAGACAGGCCAGTCCTTGCTTACTGACAGCCACCCAACCTGAAGCAAATACTTACCAGCAACCACACAACAAAAACACTAACCAGGAACCTATCCTTGCAACAAAAGCCCATTGCCAACTCTGTCCACATATCTATTCAGGGGACACCATCATAGGACCTAATCACCATCAGCCATGCCATCAGGGGCTCATTCACCTGCACATCTACCATTGGCCAAACCAGAGAGTCTCTACATAAAAGAATAAATGGACACAAATCAGACATCAAGAATTATAACATTCAAACACAGCCAGAGAACACTTCAATCTCCCTGGTCACTCGATTACAGACCTAAAAGTCGCAATATTACAACAAAAAACCTTCAACAACAGACTCCCACGAGAGATGCTGAATTGGAATTAATTTGCAAACTGGACACCATTAAATTAGGCTTGAATAAAGACTGGGAGTGGGTGGGTCATTACACAAAGTAAAACTATTTCCCCATGTTTATTTGTCCCCCTATTGTTACTCACATCTTCTTGTCAACTGTTGGAAATGGGCCATCCTGATTAACACTACAAGTTTTTTTCTCCTGCTGATAATAGCTCACCTTAACTGCTCACTCTCATTATAGTGTGGATGGCAACACCCATTTTTTCATGTTCTCTGTGTATATATATATCTTCCTGCTGTATTTTCCACTGTATGCATCTGATGAAGTGGATTTTAGCCCATGAAAGCTTATGCTCAAATAAGTTTGTTAGTCTCTAAGGTGCCACAAGTACTCCTCATTATTTTTGCAGATAAATTAATGGAGGTTAAGTCCATTAATGGCTATTAGGCAGCCTGGGTAAGGAATGGTATCCCAAGCCTCTGTTTGTCAGAGGGTGGAGATGGATGGCAGGAGAGAGATCACTTGATCATTACCTGTTAGGTTCACTCCCTCTGGGGCACCTGGCATTGGCCACTGTTGACTGATAGGATATGAGGTTGGATGGACCTTTGGTCTGACCCAGTCTGGCCATTCTTCTGTTCTTATGAAGGGAGGGGCAGAGCCCTGCAACAGAGTTTCTGTAGTGTAGTGGTTATCACATTTGCCTAACACGCAAAAGGTCCCTGGTTCAAAACCAGGCAGAAACATGATGGCTTAATTTTTCCCAGCTCCTAGTGGCCTGTCCCTGCTGTTGTAGGAGCAGCAGTGATTTCTATGCTCAATAGGTCTGTTATACTTCCCCCATACCCATTTTTGTCTCCTCTTCCTCTCTGAATGCCTGTGAAGTGGCTTTCCCCCTCCCCCTCCCCCTCCCGCTCCCTCCTGCAATGCTTGTGGGATGAAGGAGCTGGTTGAACAGCTGGAAGATCAGAAGAGCTCCTAGATAGACAAGGTGTCTGGGACTCTAATTAGTCAGTGATCACACACCCAGAGCATGGACACTGGCTGAGGTGGAGTGTGACCCTCCAGATGCAGCCAAGTCATCTCCAGTCGCAGGCCATGAGGAGCAGGTCCTTAAAAGGGGAAGGGGCCCTGTGCTCAGGAGTCACTCACAAGCTTGTACCTCCAGTGAATGCCCTTCGCCCCGACCGCCGGGCCGGTGGTTCGCTGCGTTGCAGTTCATTGTGCCTCAGGAAGACTTACCTTCATCGCACCATCCATCGTGGTGCTGTGGGACACTTACCTTGCAGAATCCTGTGCCTGCCTCTTGGCTTCCCAGGGGTGGCTACTTGCAGCCCAGGAGAAGAAGGATGGTTCTGGTGAAAGGAAGACAAGCAAAGCACTGGGAGGAAATTTGGGTGTGGGCTCTGTGCTGGGGGTGGGGGTGGGGTGCAGGAGGGGTGATGCAGCTCCCAAAGTGACCGGTACACACAACCCTCTGGCAGCAGCTCCTAGATGAGTGGGGCCAGGGGATCTCCATGTGCTGCTGTCTGCAGGCGCTGCCCCCAGAGCTCCCATTGGCTACAGTTCCTGGCCAATGGGAGCTGCAGAGTTGGTGCTCGGGGCAGGGGCAGCACGTGGAGACACTCCCCCCACTCCAGGGGATGCTGGGACATGCCAGCCACTTCTGGGAGCGGCACGGAGGGACGGAGGTAGAGTGGGCAGGGAGCCACCTTAGTGCTGCTGGCACATCTCTGCACACCCCTTGTGGGGGGAGGGGAGCAGAGGGCCTCCATGCGCTGCCTGGGGTAGGGGCAGAGCACGGAGCTGCCTCCCCTCCCGGGTCTATTCCAGGAGTGGGTGGGTGGGGTCTTTTGGCCTGCAAGGTGCAGCAGGTCAGACTAGATGATCACACTGGTCCCTTCTGATCTTAAAGGCTCTGAGTCTAAAAGGGAGAGGGAAGTAAAGGAAATTAAAAAAATAAAATAAACCAAGCATTGTAATACCAGGATGACTCCAACTGCTCATTATATAGTCCCACCCCTTTCTTCCTCCACTGGGTGTTTAATGACCTGTTGGGCTTTGGGACACTGATTCTCTCATTCCATTGATAAACTGAAACAACGTGACTGAAATTAAACCAATTCCCAGTGGAGGAATCATCACATTGGCTGGGAATCAAACCCAGGTCAATTGCTTGGAAAGCAGCTATGCTCACCACTATACCACTGGTGAAAGTCTCTGATTTTTCACACTTGGTGTCTGGTCACCTTACTTCTCAGCATGAGGCAAATGTCTCTGTGGTCTCTGCCATTCATCGTGGGGAGTTTCCCCACTGATAACAGTTCTTGCTGGGTCAGGGAGGGGAGAGAGAAGAGGCGTTTATTCTGTTTCATTCCTCTCCATTTTCTGTTCCTCCCCTTCCCTTCCAGGGTCCTCCCTTCCATTTCAGACTGTGCAGTGACACCCTCCCCTCACCCAGGACTCTCGAGCCTCTGGAGCAGCACGATCCCATGAGATCCTCAGTGACCAAGGGTCTTTTCCAACTTCCAGGAGACCCAGCTTGAGTCTAAAGGAAGCTCTGTTCCTTCCTGGGGATCCTCTCTCCCTTCATGGAGATCAAGATCATGAAGCCTCTGCCTTGCCTCCTGGGTCTGAATTAATGTTCCATTTCCCACTATGTGCTCCAAAGAAACAAATGTTTCTAACCCAGGTGAGCGGCGTTAATTCAGCCGGAATCCTTCACTCACATTCCTTAGGAGATACAGACTCTCTGTGACACAGACTGACTGGGGTTCATCTCTGCATGTCCCCAATGGGGAAGGAAAGACACTGAGGGCGAAGGAAGAAGATGGACAGAAGGAGTCAAATGGGGCTAGACCAGAATAGGACATTTTCTGCCTGTTAAAATGTACTAGACTCTAATTGCTTAAAACAAAACAAAAACCCACCAGCTTCTGTTTGAACCATCAGCTTTTCACAGAGCAGCCAAAGTGGTGAAGTACAGACACACATAATCACCTACAGCCCAAGTTTGTCTAAGAAGCACCTATAGTGGCTCATGCAGGGGGAAATACAGCTGTGGGTGTGAGTTCAGGCCTCACCCAGAGCATTGGTTTTCATTAGCCACGGAGCTTCCCCCACTTGCTTTGCCCAATTCACATGGAAAGTGCCATAGGAGGGTGATGAGAGTAAATTCTAAACTCTGAAATGCGGAGGTTGGCCCAGAGATTGGGATAAAGGGTTTGAAGAGAAAAAGCTCTAAGAGTATAAAACCAGACAGTCTCCAGGGGCAGGTTCGGTACAACGCCTCAACAGGGAGCCATTCGGGGGAGGGGGTTTCACTTCCTCTGTTCAATGTCCTGAGAGGTATTTGAAGGTGAAGATAACACCATGGCTAACAGGTGACTGGCATGTCCTGGGTTAAAGAAAGGGACCTGGGTTAATAGACTGAAGATTTGCGTTACCGTCACTGTCTGACCCCCCTTCAGTGCGGAGCAGGTGTGTGCGTTGCTGGGTGGAACGCACAGACTCCTGCAGAGCAGGGGCAGCTGTTTCCATGGCAGAGAGCCTGGCACTTAGGACACTTTCTACACTTGCTGTTTTGAAGGAATTCAGTAAAATAACAGTGGAGCTACAATGTCTGGTCCAAAATTTCAGCCGCCCCTGGTGCAAAAACGCTCTTTTAGGATCTAAATCGGAGGCTCCCGGCACTAGGACACCTGGCCAGAGAGCTCAGTGGGGGTGTAACAGCTGCTGACTCTGAGGGTCCCGGGCTAAATCCATTTGCAGGGGGAAGTGTTTTGATTTATTTGATGGATAATGAGCACCAGCTACCAGGGGAGAAGCCCTGAGAGTCGCTGCCACTCCAGCTGCTGCTAGGGCAGGGGGGAGCCCCAGGGGGCCAGCTGCTGCTCTGGCCACCCCAGAAGTGCTGCCAGAGGCCACCAGGCTGTGGCTGCTCCTGCTGCCCTCGGGACCACTGGTCAAGTGGTCCCCGGGCCGGCCGCATTGGCTGCTGCTTGGGCGGTCCCTGGAGCCAGTTGATTGAGTGGCCCTGGCATCAGCCACTGTGCCCACTGCAGAAGTCACGGAGGTTGCAGGAAGTCACAGAATCCATCACTTCCACCACCTCCGTGACAGACACGGAGACAAACCCCTCCCTGCTGTGACTGCAGTTCCTGGAAGGAAAGAGAAGACCAGAAAGTGACGAGAGAAAGAAAAAGAGAGATTCCCTGTCACCTCTCTCCCTGCTGCCTCCCCCCTTGTATTCTGTAACCCCATCTCACTGGGTTCCCTGTGCTGGTGCCATGGGGGTGACACTAGAGTTCTGGGGATTTGGGGGGCTCTTCATTTCTCAACATTTCACACAAATTTATCTTTGGGCTGAAATTTCTCCTGTTAGGCCTCTCAGTCAGAGCTGTACCCCACCCTGTTTGCGGTGGGGGGGGGAAGAGGGGAGATGTAAATTGCAGAGCAGGCAGAGAAGTCACCCCTAAAGGGTCATATTGATCTGGTGACTGGTTCTGACCGGGGTCACATGTCCTCTGACACAGGCTCATGTGCAGAACATGGGAGCTCTGGCTTGTCCTAAATGCTGTAGAGTGTGAGTTCCTGGAAAGGGCAGGGGAGAGGGAGCAAGAGGAGAGAGGCAGAGACATTGGAGACGAGGAATTGGGGGGAGAAGAAGGAGAGAACAGAGAGACAATAAATGATTGAAGCAGAACAGGTGTCCCAACTCCGTCTTGCTCATCACAGGTGTTCACAGAGACAGGTAGTTGTGGGTTTTCCAGTGTCAAGTCTGAACTTTGATTCTAACAATGTGCGTTGAACTATCAAGGGGATCTCCACATACCTGATCTCTTCCCCTCCCCTTTTTTAGTATTAATTTTTATTTTGACGTGTTTGGCTTAACCGTGATCGTCTCTTTCCCCACCTGTATTGCAATTTGGGGTTCATGTTTATTGTGCCTCCCTTTTGTTCATGTCATTATAATTGTAACAGCAAAGGAATCTGCAGGAGCAAAAACTGACTCAAAACTTCATTTCCCCACCATGCAGGAACATCATACAAACAGCTCACGGAGCTGGAATCATAACACGCAAGGCCAGGGGATGGGAGATGCAGGTTTCCAAGTGTTCTGTCTTTCTCAGATGACACATTCCAGCCACTTGTGTGCCTCCATCCTGTATGACCTGCTGGACTTCAACACATTTATTGTCTCATGCTATAGATAATGTGATTGTAACACAATGTGACTGAAATTAAACCACTTCCAGATGAGGAAACAACAAAAGAGTAAAGCCATGATTGCATTGGCTGGGAATAAAACCCAGATGAAGTGCTTAGAAAGCACCTACACACACCACTATACCAATGCATCTGGCAGGAGTAGCTTTCCTGCAGGCTCTGTGTGCTGGCAGAGGGAGTGACACATGACCACAGAGTTAGTGAGCAGGGTGGATGGGCTGGAAGCTGCCTGACAGCTGGGAGCAGAGTTAGGATCCCAGAGTGACTGAAAGGGGGCAAAGGTGAAAACAGAGCTCACTGGGAGCTGGCCCCACACCTGCCCCGCCCCTAGGAGAGGGGAACTGAAGCTCAACTTCAATCACAGAAAAATCTTCCCTGAGAAGGAAGGGGACAGCTTGTTTTAAAGACCAGGTTTGTGTTTGTTCCTGCTACATATGGAGGGGCTGGGTAGTGCTGATTCCAGCCCCCAGACTCTGGAAGGATAAGGAACAAATTCAGGCTGCCAGTGACCTGCAGGAGGGAGATGATCTTTTGACAGTGACGGACGCCTCGTCCTAAAGGCCTTTGTCTGCCCCCTTCCAGTGACTGTTTGGCACAGGAATGCAGCCCCCACTCCTGGGTCTCTCCTGGGGAAATAATGTTTCTGTGCAAAACACCAAAGCTTTTAACAGAAAGGAAGAAAAGGAAATGGCCACATGATGGGACTAGGACATAAGGAATGAAACGCACATGGGCGGCGAGTTATATACCCACGTGGTGCCCGGGCACCAGCAATATTCAGAGCCCTGGGGCCCAGCTCCACCAAAGTTTGGGGCGGGTCTCCCCTCTGGCCCCACCTGCCACCCCCCGTGCTTCCCCCGAGTGTCCCCCGGACCCCCTTGCTGGCCCCATGCATGTCCCTGGGCCCCGGAGGGAGCAGAGCGTCCCTGCCTCTTCCATGCAGCTCCATGCTGCCTCCCTGCAGCAACAGCTGCCACAGGGTGCTAGTGCCCCCCCTCCCCAACTCACTGCCAGGGCAGACTGACTCTGAGCCTGCCCTTCCACCTCAGACCCTTCCCTTTTCCAGCAGGACCCTCCACCATCACAGCCCCCCCACGCCTGCAGTCACCACTTCTGCCCCATACTGGGCAAGGAGACAGCCCCATCCCCCACCCCCAGTGAGGCTATAGTCAGGGGCAACAGCAGGGGAGGAGGTGCATGCAGCACCCCCCGGCACCCAAAATGTGGGAGGCGAGGGAGATTCCTGGACCTGAGAAGGGCCCTAGGAGCACCTGCAGTGACAGTGGTGGGAGTGAGTGTGCTGCTGGGGGGGGGGAATGAGGGGTTCCTCCCCCAGAGCTTGCTGCTGCCAGCAGGGAAAGGGCTGGGGGGAGTCCTCCTTTCTGGCCCTTGTCCCGGAGCAGCCTGCCTGCACCCCAAACTCATCCCCAGCCCTGCCCCACCCCAGAGCCCACACCCCCAGGCAGAGCTTTCACCCCCCCACCACATCCTCAACCCTCTGCCCGAGCCCTGAGCCCCTCCCACACCCCAAACCTCCCATCCCCAGTCCCAGCCAGAGCCTTCATTCCCCCTCACACCCCAACCCTCTGCCCCAGCCCTGAGCCCCCTCCAACACCACAAACCCCTCATCTCCAGCCCCAGATAGAGCCCTCACACACCCCTGCACCCCAACCCTCTGCCCTAGTCCTGAGCCCTCCCACACCCCAAACACCTTATCCCCATCCCAGACACAGCCCTCATCCCCCTGCACCCTAACCCTCTGCCCCAGCCCTGAGCCTCTCCAACACCCCAAACCCCCCAGCCTCAGACAGAGCCCTCACCCCCCACACCCCTACCCTCTGCTCTAGCACTGAGCCTCTCCCACACCCCAAACCCATCATTCCCAGCCCCAGCCAGAGCCCTCATCCCCCTGCACCCTAACCGTCTGCCCCAACCCTGAGCCCCCTCCTGCATCATGAACCCCTCATCCCCAGCCCCACCACACAGCCATCACCCCACACCCCAACCCTCTGCTATAGCCCTGAGCCCCCTCCCACACCCCAAACCTCTCATCCCCAGTCACACCCCAAACTCCCTCCCAGAACCTTGGGCAGGTGGGGGGCGGAGTTTGGGCAGGTTCTGGGCACCACCAAAATTTCTACAAACCTACCGCCCATGGAAACACAAGATGCTTCTCCCATGTGCATTGACTTTTAACCTTGTTTGTGGTGGTGTTGTATCCATGTTGGTCCCAGGGGTCCTCTGGGGCGCCGGGCATTAGCCACTTTCGGGAGAGTGGGCTAGATGAACTGGTCTGACTCAGTGTGGCTGTTCTTATGTTCTAACTGCTGGTTATGGAAGAGACGACCTTCCAGGCTACACAGAACTGAAGAAGTGTGTGGGGTTAGCTCCACAGCTTGTCTCTTTCACCAACAGAGGCTGGTCCTCTGCAAGCTCTTACCCTCACCCGCCTTGTCTCTCTTGGACTCTGAAAAGTTTTTTCTCTCCACTCCCCTTGGAGAGACGTTAAGTTTCCCTTTGGGCAACTATCAGGCTGAAGCAACTGTATTGACTGTGACACTAGAATTGAAGATTTAATATTATAAATAAATGAGTCTAAACCTGAGGTTCTGGTTTTCACATTGGTTTTTCTAACTCAGTTCCCAATGCTCTTCTAGAAAGGCCTCCAGGACGCCTGCCCAGCCCAGCAAAAGTGGCCAGAAGAAAGCCCACACTGCTGCTCTTTCAGGTAGTTGAAGGCTGCTATCAAACCCCCCTCACTCAGTCAGTCCTCAGTCTGTGGCAGTGCCTGGGATTCTTCCGTCCTAAGTGCAGGACTCTGCACTTCTCCTTCTTGAACCTCCTCAGATTTCTTTTGGCCCAATCCTCCAATTTGTCTAGGTCACTCTGGACCCAAACCCTGTCCTCCAGCGCTTGGATTCTTTATATGCTTTCACAGAGCACATGTTCCATGATTTCATAGGGCAGAGTTTTGTGCTATTGGGAGCTTTCCCTGTGTGGATTTGACAGGTGGATCAACACAGAGACACACTGTGACCCTTCTCAGGGTGCTGAGGACTGTGAGTCTCCTTGTTGCCACCTGCCACAAGGAAGAGGGAGTTTTACATTTGGCAGCTGGATGTTAGTGATCAAACTCACCAGCCTGCTGGAACTCAAGGACCCTCCTCTGAGCTACAGCAGCCACCTTAACCCTTGAGTTCCTTCAATGTGTCCCCCTCTGGGGTCCAGCCCGGATCACCAGATACCTGGTGAAATCCCAGTTCCTCTCTTCCCCAAGTATCCCAGGTTACTAGTTTTACTGTGGACCATTGCTACTGTATCTCACACAGCACTTGAGTACAGTTATTGAACAAGCAAAAAATTTATTTCACAACGGATAGAGATTTAAACAAACAAATGTGAGTGATGGAAACCAACTGTTACCAACTAAACAAAGGCAGAAAGTGATAGAATAGAAAGGCCAGCACAAAAAACAGAGAGAGGAACAATAAGATACTAAAAGGACAATGGTTGGAAGTCTCCATTTCTCTCAGTCTTTGGAGTGATGGGTAGTAGAGCTGTAGCAACAGTTGAGGAACCAGGGTAAATTAAATATAAGGTTTGAGCTGCTAGTGAAGCATTTTCCACTCTCACGGCATTCCTAGGGGCTCTCTCCTCCGTGGATTGTTTGATGCCTAATAAGGTGCGAACTGCGATTGAAGGTTTTCCCGCACTCAGTGCATTCATAGGGCCTGTCCCCTGTGTGGATTCTCTGATGTACAGAAAGGGCTGAGCTGTGAGAGAAGGTTTTTCCACGCTCACTGCATGTATTTTTTCTCTTTCGCCTGAGGATATCCTGCTGTGTTGTGGTTTCCATGAGGATCTTCTGAGTTCCCCAAGAAGAACTAAATTTATCCACTTTCTTCCCTGGCTGGTTTCCTTGATCTGTTTTTGGTCTGTGCTGAATCTCCCAGGATTTTCCCTGCTCATGACTCCTGGACACATTCCTTTTCGATCTTTGCGATAATGCTCTGTTTTTACCCACTGGCTCAACATTTTCAGGCTGAGAATTCTGCTCCTCTTTCTCACATGCCATTGCATCACCTGCTGTGACAGAGACAGAAACCTCAAACAGGGATGGAAAGGGGAAGACCAAACAAAAACAAGTGCTGAAGACAGGTCAAATAAAAATCAGGAGCTGAACTCCCCCAAACTCTTCCCCCAAATAGGAGAGAGGAGGGGGATGAATTCAGCCTTCACATCCCATCCAAATACGCAGGGGGAAGGGAGGAAGCTACTGCCTGGTGTCTGCTAGGATCTATAGGAATCCATGAACTATATTTACCCTGAGGATATGACCCCTGCAAGGGACAATAATGAACTGAGAGACCTCCCCAAGGGCTTTGTTGGGCATTCCAGATGTTTCCTTCAGGCACTTACAGATTCTGAGGTGGTTTAATGTTTCCTCACCTGTGCAGGGAGATCTCAGGATCTCTCTTTCCTCTGAACCCTGGAGGTCTGGGACCCATGGCTCTTCCCCTTGTTCCAGCTGGGAGATCACATCACACTGGAAAACTAGAAACCCTGCTCAGATGAAAGAAAACAAAGGAGTTCAGTTGATTTCATAAGACTTGGTCATAAAAAAAACATTCTATTAATTTAACTTCAGTGCTTAGTGTGACCTGGTGGGCCAGGGGCAGTTCTCACTGCAAATGCCAAGATCAGGGCAGGCTGAAAAAGGGAGAGCAGATGCTTCCAAAACTGCTGGTTAACACTGAAGTTAAACTGACCGACCAGTCACAAACTGTGCTTCTGATCCCCCACACGGGTAATTGAGAAGCTGAAAAAAGAAATCACATGGCCCCCTTTATTCCATCCGAGTTCTCTGGCTCCGATTCAGCAGCTAGGTCCAGTACAGTGAGAGGTTATTTAAAAACTCTGCTCACATAAACAAAGTGTTCCTCTGACCCCAAAGCGTCAGCCACATCACCAGGTCAGTATAGGTTTGGATATTACCCAAAATTCCATCCTTCCAGCCAATCCTTTAACATCTAAACTAAAGGTTTAAATGAAAGAAAGACAGAAAGAAGTTAAATGGGAACGCAGTCAGATACATTCCAAAACGGATATATCAGGTTCTTAGCAGTATTGGTGAGTTGCTGGCTTGAAAGTCCGTCTGGAACACATCCACATTTTGGATGGGTCATTCAGTCCTTTGTTCAAGGCTTCAGTTTGTAGAGAAGTTGCTCCAGAGGTAGGAAGGGAGATTGAAGACAAAATGGAGATGATGCAGCTGCCCTTTATATTCCTTTTGCCATGTGGCCTGTACTTCCTGTGTTCCAAACACAAGATTCACAGCACATGGCATGGAAAAGCCTTGGAGTTCTCAGTAGACAGGCATACCCCGGCATGTCTTGCTGACTCAATAGGTGTATCCCCTTGGTCCTTTCCATGGGCTCATTGTACAGCTGATGATCGTCAATGGGCCATAAAACAGGCTAGGCAGTGTTGATCCCAATATGTCTGGGGGTGTCACCCAGAAACACTGCACAAGTCTGGAAATACAGATATACCCTACATATCTATAACTCACAATACAAAGGTGATACAAACATAGAAATAATATTATCATACTTGGCAAATCATAACATTTTACTGACACCTTACATGGCATATCTAGCACGATTCATTGCAATTTTATCAGATTATATTATTATTTTATTATTAATACCAAAGTGTCTCACAATTCCATACAGTGTCACACTAGGTAAAACAGTGAATTCCCAGGACCAGTTCCCCAGGGCCTTGAAGATGCCAAACACTATGCTTATAAGGGATTGAAATACCCACATATCTGCTGGGAACACACACACAGACACTGTGTCAGTCTATACCCCTGTGCTCACTCTTCTAGAAAATCATGATCAGTTTTGTACACAGTATGGCTTGTGAGGTATCATTTGAAAACGCATAATCTACTGAATATTATCCTCCTGTTAAAATGTGTGGTAACACTATATGTAAAGTTATGAGATTTTACAGTATGAGATTACTGAAAATGTTACAATTCTGGGGAACACCCACAGACCAGTTCCTCAGAGACAAGGCAAACAGCTGGTCAAACAGCCATTCTCCTGTAGGGGGAAGGTGCGAAGAAGACATTTACATTCCATCACAGGGACCTCTTGAAGCTGTTGTGGAAAACAACCACACGATTGATTTTGAATCAGCTCAGCCTGAGGTTCTTTTCTTAGTTAAAAGTGCGCAGGGGGCGACAGCTATTGGAATACTGTCCCCTGAGCTAAAAATCACACAAGCCTTTTAAAGCTTAAAACCCCAAACAACGACTCATATGTTGCACGTTAATTACCTTATTTGGAATATATTGCAAAATATGATGCAAGCAATGTTGGAAATAATTAAGAAAGGGATAGCTATGACAGAATATATCATATATCATAATCGTAAAAACAGCAAATAAATCCATGATAGACCCACATCTTGAATACTGCATGAAGATGTTGTCGCCCCATCTCAAAAAAAGATATATTGGAATTGGAAAAGGTTCAGAAAAGGGCAATAAAAATTATTAGGGGTATGGAACAGTTATGCCAGACCTAACACCCAGTTTCACTTGAGCAAACAGGAGCTATTTGACACTGTGTGATACGGCTCCTGTGCTCTGTTCCCAAAGTGTTCTGCAGCATGGGAGGGTCTCTGGTAGTGTGTGTGTGTCACTGGCATATTGGGGTGATGCTGAAACAGGACAGAGTAGAGGTGGCATCGTGGGGCTGGCATGAACCTTTTCTCTTCATTTCCCCTTCCAAGATCCGAGGGGACAGGAACCCTTACCCAGCGAGGTCACCGCCTCATAGTTCTCCTGCATGACATCCCAGTAGAGGGCTCTCTGAACGGGGTCCAGCAGAGCCCACTCTTCCCTGGTGAAATGCACAGCCACCTCCTCGAAGGTCACCGGCCCCTGAAAGAGCAAGAGTCCAACACTCAGGACCTCTTTCCCCACTCACAGCCCCACTATTTGTGGCAGAAAGGAGCCAATCAAATGGAAGCTCTGGGTGGATCCCACTAAACAGAGTCCCATCCTGACCCCGCTCAGCGTATCCAGCAAATACCAGGGTGAGGGGACGACGAGAGAGCCACTTGTCTCTCCCAGCAGATCCATCACACGCCTACTGGCCACTGACCGATAGAGGAGATGGAGCCCCTAGCAGGGTCCAGGGAGAGCTCCCTGGTAGGAAGCCCAATAGCCTCCTCATTGTGAGAAGCGGGATATGAAGGGAGAGGCAGCTCCAATAAGCCTGACTCATGGGTGCCCCCTTCATATCTCACAGCAGCCGCTGGTTAGTGAGCTCAGGCTCCAGCACTGGGAGTCTGGTCAGTTTGACTAGCTCCATGTAGGTGGGCTATTTTCTTTCTTCACAGATTAGGGCATTTCCACCTCCCAAACTCCTGTGTCTGTTCCTAGAATCTAGGGCACTTATTAAATAACTCCCAGCGGGTTTGAAACACCCTGGCCTCCTCCTTTCCCCACGCTGTGAATTTCCTGCCCTGCTCCAACCTCCAAACCAGACTGTGCAAATCTTCCCATCTCCGGTGTATTTGCTCTCCCTCTCCTCCAGCAGGAACCCACCAGCAACCCCCCGATAATCTCTACCTGAGTTGGCTCCACTGCAGCCATTTCTCTTCCCTGTCCCACGCCAGGCTGGGATGAGCTGGAGCAAAACATGGACGCCATTCTGCAGCCTGTCTGGGGAAGAAGGGCAGTTGTGGGCGTTTCAGAACCGGTTTTAGTTAATTTCACATCAGAATTCCCCCAGGCCCTTTCCCTGCACACAGACACCCTAGATCCTGCCATGCTGGGAAATGCTCAATCTGTTTATTACCACGTAGTCCTGGCCCCTGCTGCCAGGCTAAGCCCACAGAGACATTTTTAACCTCCCTTCTCCGTCCACTCACCCTGTAACAAAGTCTCTGAACACAAGGCTAGAAAAGAGCAGAACCAAAGGAGTCACTGTGGGGGATTCCCTCGGACACTGACCCCACGGCAGCCACACCCCAGCAGGGGGAACATGGAGTCAGGAACTGGCTTTTCCTCTCTCTGATCCTTGTTTTGTTCACTGGAAAGTGGTTCTGCCCAGGGACGCAGCAATACATGTGTCTGGGTGGACTAGAGAGCTGGAAATCTCTCCCCTCTCATTTCTACCACTGCCCCTTTCAGACTCTCCTTCCCCTGTCCTCTCTCCCTGCCCCTCTGGCTGGGAAAGTCCCATTCCTGGGGGCTTTGCTCTCCCATGGCTGGATTTTCTCCTGGCAATTGCTACTGGGAGGAGAAATGAGGAGGGGCTGTTTGTGCAGAGTCACTTTCATGCCAGACCTCAGGACTTTCCCTGAGGTCTTTCAGTTACCTGGAGACTCTGGCTCAGAATTTAGTATTAACAGGGCCCAGGGCTGCCCTAGGGGGCTAGGACCAGCTGGAGAAAGTCATCCCCTGGGCCGGGCAGAGAAGCAGCTTTAATTAAGGTCACTTCCCAGCACAGAACCCCGCTGATCTCCCAGATCACAATGGAGGCTGCAGCGTCTGACCCAGGAAGCTGAACCCCAGTATCCTGAGCAGAGAGGGACAGAGCGTTTGAGCAGCTTCCCTCCTTTAGCTCTCTGGGGAGAGCAGCTAATGAGAGCCCCTCCTCACAGGGAGAATTGCTGATCTCATTTGCCCCACTGTCGATCCGGAGTCACTCCTTGTCTTTCCATACAGTGACTCTGGATTAACAATGGTCTCAATGAAACCAGAGTTCAGAAAGAATGAGTCCAGAATGCTGTGGAAGGGACCATTGTGTGGCAGTGCTGACCCCCCTCCCACCTCCCTCACCCCCCAGATCCAGGACAAGGACTGGACAATGGACTGGACAATCTAGGACAATGGAATTGGAAGTTCCTGAAGTTTTCAAGAGGGGAGAAGAGGAAAAATCTGTGATTTCACCTCACAGTGTTTGATAAGTGGCTAGAAAGTTATCACGGTGACTGGGCCTGGCCGGGGAGTGTCGGGCAGTGCTTGGAGCCAGGATTCTGGCATAAGCTAATCAGGGAGAAGAAGAAAGGTCAGGAGCAGCCCCCAGAGTCCCAGCCAGCCCCCACCCCAGATATTCCTTGGGACCCAGCCCCCAGAGTCCCTGGCCAGGGACCTCAGATACCCCTCAGAGCCCCACCAGCCAGAGAACCCCCACCAGACCATCCCTGCCAGGCTGGGAATCCCAAAAGGTTCCACCCCCCAAGAGACTCCAACAGCCAAAGACCCCCCAAAAGGACCCCCACTGGGAACTCAGTCCCTCACTGCCTGCTTAGGACCCCCCCGCCCTCCAGCAGGACCTGCCCTGCCCTTTGCCTGGCACCCCCTCCTCCCCCCTGCAGGCACCCCCTCCTCCTCACTCCCCGGGGGGCTCCGTGGGAGGCTGGACACCAGGGATGCAGGACAGCAGGAATGGGGGTGACAGGCCTCCTGTGCCTCAGTCTCACGGCGGGACCGAGGGGGCTCGTCACTCTCCGGCTCGGGAGCACTGGGAAGACCCGACCGTGGAGGGGCCGTCGCTGGGGGGGACGGCCCCACCCAGGCGCTGAGCACGTCCTTATATCACTTCTGTGGCGGGAAAAGTGCTGAGGAGATGGAACGCTGAGGGCTGGTTTTGGCGGGAAAAACCGGTTTGGACTGGTTTGAGCCTGTGTCCTGATGGTAAACAAGTCCCCTCTCAGAGATGGAGTCCAGGGGTCAATAGTTCATATGCTCCAGATTGGATCTTATTTTAAAGTCAGTGATTTACTTCATAAACATCTTATTAACCAACTAATTGAACATATTAAACAGTTTATATTTCTTACACCTAACAATGAGATAAAAAAAGAACAACACAGACAAACCTTATCGGTAACAGCTAATGTCCTAACTGGGAAATCAGCAGCGGTTTGTAGCGGGGGGAGCGCACAGTCTGAATGTGTATGACCCGACCCCAGCCCACAGCCCCACATAGCAGTGGGGCGTGGCACTCTCTGTGCATTGGTGTGGTGGCTGAGTGGTTCACCAAGCAGTGACAATCCAAGGAGGTTCCCTGAGTCAGTCTCACTCCTGAGGAGATTCTGCACCAAAAAAATTCTGTGCACAATATTTTAAAATTCTGCAAATTTTATTTGTCAATAAATAAGTGTGGAGGCTCCAGCATGGCAGGGGGGAGCACAGGCTGCTGGATGCACGGAGGTGGGAGATCACCCTGCAGCCCCCACTCTCCTCCAGTGAAACAGACTTGGTGGTGGGGCTGCACCTCTCTACTGCCTACTCCAGGAGCCCCAAAAAGACTCCCCAGAACTGCTCATGAGGGGCACATGTGCCTTCCCTTTGCTTCCCCATCAGGAAGTCAGAAAGCCTGAGCAGCTGGCCCCAGGCGATTTGAAAGGGCCTGGGGGCTCCTGCCACCACTACCGGCAGCACAGCGGGACTAAAGTGGATTCCTGCCCACCCTCGCTCCGCACGGCGCACCACTCCCAGAAGCATCTGGCACATCCCTGCAGCCCCCGTGGAGTGTGTCTCTCGCACGCTGCCCCCACCCCAAGTGCCAACTCTGCCATTGGAACTGCGGCAATGGGAGCTGCAGGGGTGGTGCCAGCGGGCAGTGGTGCCAGGAGACCCACGCCCCCCGGGCCTCCTCCATGTAGGAGTTGCTGCCAGATGGGGGTGTGGGTCACTTTCGGGAGCTGCCCAAGATAGGTGCCACACCCCAACCCTCTGCCACAGCCCAGATCCCACACCCCGCCCACACCCAAACTCCCTCCCAGAGCCCACCACTGCCCCCCTGCCCCCCAACTCCCTGCCCCAGTCCAGAGCCCACATCCAAACTCCCTCCCAGGGGCCACCCCCCCTGCACCCCAACCCCCTGCCCATCCCAGAGCCTGCACCTCATGTACCCAAACTCCCTCCCACAGCTTTGGGCGGGGGGGGGGCGAGGAAGGGCGGGCAGGACTTGGACCAGTTCTGGGCATCACCAAAAGTTGTATAAACCTGGTGATGTTGAGCTGGAGCCCTAGTCACTGCACATCTCTCTCCTTACAGGGGGGGACTCTGTGGGGCAGGGCGCTGCTGGGGGTTTATTCCTTCCTTTAATGGCTGTGGAAGGGGGAACAGGGAGAGAATTTGCTCCTCTGTTCTCTGCAGAAGACGTGCAGGCAGCGGGATTATTTCCAGGGCTGTAACAAAACACAAGCTAACTGGGTGGGGAAGGGATTTCCTGCAGGATCTATTCCCAGTGCAGCTCCCAAGCTGTGCCCTGGCAAGCTGTGCCCAGGGGATTTAGATGCTTTATGTAAGGGGACTGTTGCCCCCTTATTAACATTCAGTGGGGGTGTTTGGTTGCTAGCTCCCAGCACTAAAAAGGGAGGGGTCGATGGGAAATCAGGAACCTGAGACTGACAGTCCCCAGGAACAATGTGGAGAGACCAATGCTCCAGGTCAGCCTGATTGACAGGGCGGGCAGGCTATTCAAGGAGTCAGGAGGCCAGGGGGGTCCTGTCCTCCCTGTGAGCTGGAATTGTCTGAGTCACAGGGCTTGGCTACACTTACAAGTTGCAGCGCTGGTGGAGGCTTTCCAGCGCTGCAACAACACCCCGTCCACACTTGCAGGGCACAACCAGCGCTGCAACTCCCTGGTTGCAGCGCTGGCTGAAAACCCATCCCGGCAGGGGTATAAGGAGTGCAGCGCTGGTGATCCAGCGCTGCCCAGCAGGTGTGGACACTCACCAGCGCTTTACCTGTCCTCCAGGGAATAAGTAGTTATCCCAGAATTCCTGTTCAGCCACTCTGCACATCAGTTTGCACTCTACTGCTCTTGCCTCAGGTGACCCGCCCTGTAAATGCCCCGGGAAATTTAAAAATCTCCTTCCTGTTTGCTGCAGCCAGGTGTGGAGTGCAATCAGTTTTAATCAGTTACAGGTGACCATGCCTCCACGCGGCAAACGAGCCCCAGCATGGAGCACTGGTGAATTGCAGGACCTCATCAGTGTTTGGGGTGAGGCATCTGTTCAGGCACAGCTGCGCTCCGGCCGTAGGAATTACGATATCTTTGAGCAGATATCAAGGGCCATGCTGGATCGGGGCCATGATCGGGACGCAGTACAATGCAGGGATGGAAAGGGGAAGACCAAACAAAAACAAGTGGAGTGGGGCCGAGCTAAGGAGAGAGCAGGGGGCCCAAGCTGAGCTGATGGTAGCAGAGCTGCAGCCCCAAAGCCAGAGCACAGCCCAGAGAGAGCAGCCCTGCCCTGGGAGCAGAGCTGTAACAACTGGAGCCAGAGAGGCCAGACAAGCAGCCCAGGGAGCTGAAGGCAGAGCAGCAGCAGCAGCCGTGCTGAGGCAGAGCAGAGCTGGAGCAGTCCGGAGCTGGGTGCGGTGAGCAGCTGGGGAGAGCGAGGGGGACCCTGGGCAGTGGGCCCAGCACAGGGAGACGCCTCAGCCAAGAGGCCCTGCAGGCCAGACTTGGAGGGGGATCGTAACCCTGACAGGGCGGGGGTGATGCTGGGGAGAAGGGTCCTGCCACCCAGAGCGTGTGGCCACCGCCAGAGCAAGTGTCCAACCTGCAGCGTCCCTGCACACAGCCAGGGCCTGAGGAGGCAGCCTGGGACCTACAAGGACAGACTGTGAAGTGCCTGATGTCTAGAGACACTTTTTGTGATGGTCCCTGCCACAGAGCGGGGTGACGTGTTTTCCTTTAACCTTTCCCATTTTTTCTTATTTTTTAAATTTTATTGTTAATTAAATAACTTGTATTTGCTTTAAATTGTATGATGTGATCAGTGGGTCAGGGAAGTGCGCAGTGCAAAGAGAGGGATACCCTAGCCCCTGTCCTGGGTGACCACAGCAGGGTTTGGGGGGTTGAGTCCCTCAGGAATCCCGGGCCCAGCCTTGTTGGGGTTACGAGGACTCTGCCAGACAGGAGAGTGGAAGGGGAGTCCTCAAGGGCAGGGAGGCCTCTGGGTAAAGGAAGTGGGAGTGAGGACTAAGATCCTTTTGCCAGCCCACTTCACCGGGGTAGTGCAGAAGCCAGGAAAGTTCCCCACAATAGCAGGACCATTCCCCCACTTACATCTAGATACAGTACCAGGCACGTAGGAGGATTTCCCCTTCTGAGTCATGGAAGCAGAAATTGACTTTTCCTTTCCAGATTTAGCTAATGTTCAGAAAGAGAGTCTAACACCTGCCTTCCAGATCTGAACACCTCAGAATTCAGGAGTGCTCAAGCTCAATTTGGGCAGCTGTTACTTCATTTCTCCCAAATCAAATATACTGATCCACTGTCATTTGCTGTAGAAAAAGTAGGATAAAATTGAGCAAGAAATGCTTCCCAGGGGTTATTAGAACTGGAATTGCTATTTTCAACAGTGATTGCCATTTTTTTTCTAGTTTTGTTTGTTTGAAAGGAAGACAGTGATATTGCATTGGCAAATTCCCCAGAGAAAGAAAGAATAATAAAGGCACCTCAACTTTTCCTCATTTATGGAGGACAGTCTTATAATATGCATCCAGGTATCCTCCAATCACACAAGCTGAAAATTGTTCCATTTTACTGCAGTTCTGTAACCATATGGGAACCAATCCTGTCTGTGTTCTGTGCACATCCAAAATTCCTGCTGAATGACCCATCCTGGGAGCGAGTTACCAGTGACCCAGGGCTGGGGCGGCAGGGGGTGTGTGGGTTGTGGAGCATTGGTGGGGGGGAAGGGGAGAGCCCTGATCTGGGGCAGCACAGGATGTGTGGGGGGAGCCCAGGGCTGGAATGGCAGAGCCCAGGGCTGGAATGGCAGGGGGTGTGGGTTGGGGCGGGGAAGAGCCCAGGTGTGGGGAGGCCCAGAGCTGCGGCGGCAGCGGGTGCAGGTTGGGGGGAGCCCAGGGCTTGGGCAGCAGGATGGTGTGAGGGGGAGCCCAGGGCTGGGATGAGGGCAGCCAAATTTTTTTTTGCTTAGGGCGGCAAAAAACCTAGAGCCAACCCTGCCTCCATGCACTGTGAAGTACGTAGGAGCGGATCATTATTATCCCTACTTGAAAGAGGGAGAAGCTGAAGCTGAGAAAGGAGAATTGAGTTGTCTGAGGTCACACAGCCAGTCAGTGGCAGAGTTGGGAATAGGACCCAAGAGCCCTGATTTTCAAACCAACCCTCGGACCTTGAATTTCAGACACTGAATGACCTGAATAAAGTGCTCTCAGATGAGCTCCAGACCAAAAACAGTGACAGTAATTATTCAGCAAGTATTTGAGGAGAACTGCAAGGTTAGAGAGAATCATGAACTGCTCAGAGACAATTAATGCAGAGAAGCAGCAAAATTCATCAAACATAGAACTGGTTCTGACTTATTTCCTTGGTCTTAAAAGAGAACAAGAACCTGAGTCTCCTCCTTGTCAATAACCCCCTGCTCAGCCAATCAGGGTAGAGACTGAGGACGGGAGGCTGAGGGTTCTCACCAGAGAGCCCAAAGGATGGCCCAGGTCACTGGTGGGGATCACTGCCCGAGCTCTATTTCAGCCCCATATTTTTGGGTGGATCTCCCACAGTGGGAGCTGCAGAGCCCTCCTCTGTGTCTGTCTGTCTGTCTCTCTCTCTCTCTCTCCTGCTGTTGGGAGGGGAACAGGAGAAAGGACAAAAGAAGCAAAAGACAAAGAGAAAGGAGGGAGGGAGGGATGGAGGAAAAGATGAAACAAAAAGGACAAACCCCAATGTCCCCAGTGATTCTAAGGGACAGAATCCCAGATGCGCAATAAAATTCTGCCTCCTTAAGCTTGAGTTTTCCATGCTCAGAATTCAACTGTCACCAGATGGATCAGACTGAACAGGTTTCAAACTCCAGGAGGCTCTTACCTTCTAAACAGGGACGGCTGTTTTCTAGTAAAATCACTACAAGGGAAGGAGAAAACTTGAAAGAGGTTCCTCCTGGTGCTCACGTCCGTGAACCCGAATACTCTCTCTCAGTCCTCAAAGAGAGACCAGGAGAAGGAGACTTGCTGAAGCAAAGCCACAGGGGTCTCTGAGGTTTCCCTGGCCCCACGCCCCTGTCCTGCCTCCCTGATGTCAGCATCTCTCTGTGAGGTCACCACCTCCCCACCACCTTGGACCAATAGTCTGAGGTCCTGCAAAAGGCCTTTGTGATGTCACTGCCGCACCCCTCCCTTGCTGTGCCAATGTCCTGCCCCTGGCGAGGCACTGTGGAGGTTTGAGCTACTCCCTGTGGATCACCCCACTCAAGGAGCGTTCGTTCTAGGCAGCAAGCCGGCTAGACAGGGAAACATCAGACGCTGCTCCCAATGCTACACTCAGTTTTTCAGAAATTAGTCGACTTTATGGCCAGAAGAGACCATTAGACCATCTAATCTGACCCCCTGCATATCACAGGCCTTCTGTATGACATAATAGTGAGTTTATTACGCAGGGTCTACCCCTCCCTCACTGTGAATAGTACATGAACCAGCCTTGTAATGGAGCTGAGATTTCCCAAGAACTTCAAGCAAAATTCACCAGTTTCATAAAACAGATTTATTAACTACGGAAAGATGGAGTTTTAAGGATTATAAGTGGTAGTCATAAAAGATCAAAGTAAGTTACCATGGAAATTAAAGATAAATTCACAATCTAAACTTTACACCTGATTACACTAGGCCGTAGTTCAGTTATGCCACAGGAAGGCTAAATGCTCGAGCTGCAGTGCATGGTGGGCAGGCTTAAGGCCGGGCTCCCCATGGCAGGAGAGAAGAAGAAGACGACTTTGCTCACAGGCAGTGCCCTGCCCCTACTCCCAAGTCATTAATGGCTCCCCCAGGTCAGCCAGAATGGAGCAGCGGTTTTCACTGCACCAAGTCCACTTATGGCTTACAGGCAACTCCCAGACCCACCATCTCGGCCAGAAAGGAGCCAACTCAGCCTCGCCATTGCTGCTTTTCCTTCCCCCCAGAACCCCGCTTCTCCTGGGCTGCAAGGAGCCACCCCTGGGAAGCCAAGAGGCAGGCACAGGATTCTGCCTCCCAGCAGCCAACCGCACCTCCCCCGGCTTTGCAGAATGAATGGTGATGCTCTACTAACCCCACTGAGCCGCAATGATGTGCTTACTTTCTGCCCTGCCTTTCTCAGCTTGACTTCCCTCTTTTGCCCCATTCCTGCCTCACTTCCTCCTTTAGCAAGTCACGCAGAGGAGGCCAGCAGGAAGAGCCGGCCTCTGTAGGCCAACCTCCCAGGGCAGAGGAGGCCAAGCCACAAGCCTCCAAAAGGTAACACGCCGCACTCCTCTAGATTCTCCAGCCTGACGCCAAGGTGCTTTCTCCACTGCTGTCAGCACCCTCTGTCATGCAGGGGTTGGAGTTATCCCACGGACAGGCCAATAGGAGAAGGAGGAGGCCTTCCTGAACAGCAAGGGGATCTGGGAAAAGGAAGCCAGCATGTTTCTGCCTGGTTTTGAACCAGAGGCCTTTTACGTGTTAGGCAAATGCGATAACCACCACACTACAGAAACTCCATCTGCTTGGTTGTTGCTCACCCTAGTACAGACCGATGGACAAACCTGGAGAAAGTGGTGACAGCCCTTCGATGGGTCAGCTGGCAGAGCAGAGGACTGGAGCGGGCACTCAGGAAGTCGTCCTTACGTCGCCCTTGTGACTCCAGCTTGAGGGAGAGCTTCTTTTTCTTCCCCTTGCTGACAAAGAGCAAGAGAAGAATGAAAGGTCAGGTGGGCCAACTCGGTGCAGAAGCCCATGCTGCCTTTTCCTGCTGCATAGCCTGAAATGAGGGACTCGTGGCAGTTAAAGGAACTGCTGCACTTTCAGGAAACATCCCACCCGTGCACACAGGGGGACAGAAGACCCTGTTAGTCTAGCACGGTCCCAACTGAACTACTTCAGCAGCTGCTCGGTTTCTTTTTGGGCTTCTGCTTTTCAGTCTGGGATGTTGTTGTCAGCTGTGGCACAGAAAAAGGACGTCATTGCGAGCGGCCCATGAAGACAAGATTCACTTTTGCCTTCCTTGCTCGGCTTTACTTGCTTCCTCGCCCTATTCCTGCCTTAGTTCCTGGGTTACCTGAAGGCGACGGGGGGCCAGCAGTACCAGGAGGAAGCTGGGCAGCTAGACCCTGGTGGCAAAAGTCCTGCCGCCACTTGCCACCCCACTCTCTTCTCCCAGCGTCACACATTGGCCACCAGGGACTTGGGGCCCAGCAGCGCAACGGAAGGCAGTGGACAGAGCCACCCTCGCCTTGAAGCTCCGGCTCATTAAACCACTACTTCAATCGCTGATGGCCAATGAGAGACCGACATCGCTTGCTATTTTAGCACTTGGAAATGCCATTGGCCAATCTTTGGATCTCTTTAATGCTGCGCTTCAGTTCATGGGGGAAAGGCGAGAGAAGCGACCTTTGAACAAAGGGCCTGGGGTTAACATCCTAACGCTGTCTGTCTCCAACTGTCACACTATTTAATACTGGCCCACCCTGTGGTGGTGAGTGCTCCATTTCTAGATGTTAGTACATTTCAGTTACTGTCAAAATTAAAAAGTTTCTATATGCTTAAAGAAAATGCATTTGTTCTATTTGCTTATATATGGCATGAATAAATACAGGTTTACAGAACCTAGCCTGCAAATTTATCATCTTATATGACAGAGAAAATCATGCATCGAAATTGTGCGTCAAAATCATGAGCTGAGCTACAAATGCAATGAAAAATAAGATATTCAAAATTTTAACATATGGCGGGGGGGGGGCGGAACCGAGGACACTTCTTGCCTGGGAGAGGCACTTGGTGTAGGGGAGGCCCTGTCAGGGAGAACAGGAGTTAGTCTCACATGCCTATTTCCAGGCTGTTATCTGTGGGCACCCTGCTCTGGGGGAGGGATCGCGGTAGCCCAGACTCAGGGCTGGAACAGGCCCCTGATTGAGGGGGTGGCTGCAGGGTTTGCAGAGCTCTGATGTCTCAGACAATGTGTCTCTCCCAAAGCCTCACATCTGCGTCCCCAGAAGGCTCCTGCGTGGCTCCGCTCCTCTCACAGTCTACAGCAAGGAGCAGCAGGAAGGGTCAGGGATGAGCCATAGGCACTAGGTGGGTGGCCGAGGCTTCAGGAGCCCAGTGTTTGCCTGTCTGGGCATTTTGGCTGAGACCTCAGGGACACATTGTGAGGCAGAATCCCAGGCATCTTATGAAAGGAGCATAAGGACATAAGGACATACGAACGGCCAGACTGGGTCCATCTAGCCCAGTATCCTGTCTTCCCATAGCGGCCAAAGCCATGTGCCCCAGAGGGAATGAACAGAACAGGGAATCACCAAGTGACCCATCCCCTGTCACCTATTCCCAGCTCCTGGCAAACAGAGTCTAGGGACACCTTCTCTGCCCATCCTGGCTCAGAGCATGTCCTCCATGAATTGATTTAGCTCTTTTTTTGAACCCTGTTATAGTCTTGGCCTTCAGAACCTCCTCTGGCAAGGAGTTCCGCAGGTTGACTGTGCATTGTGTGAAAAAATACTTCCTTTTGTTTGTTTTAAATGGGCTGCCTATTAATTTCATTTGGTGACCCCTGGTTCTTGTATTATGAGAAGGAATAAGTAACACTCCTTATTTACTTTCTCCACACCAGTCATGATTTTATAGACCTCTAGCATATTTCCCCTTAGTCAGCTTTTCTCCAAGCTGAAAAGTCCCAGTCTTATTATTCTCTCCTCATATAGCAGACACTCCATACCCGTTTCTGAACCTTTTCCAATTCCAATACATCTTTTTTAAGATGGAGCGACCATATCTGCACGCAGTATTCAAGGTATGGGCGTACCATGGATTTATACAGTGGCAATAAGATTTTCTCTCTTATTCTCTATCCCTTTCTCTATGATTCCCAACATTCTGTTCGCTTTTTGCCTGCCACTGCCCATTGAGTGGATGTTTGCAGAGAACTATCCACAGTGACTCCGAGATCTCTCACTTGAGTTGGAACAGCTATTTTACATCCCATCGTTTTCTATGTAGAGTTGGGATTATGTTTGCCAATGTGCATCACTTTGCATTGATCCACATTGAATTTCATCTGCCGTTTTGTTGCCCTTTCACCCAGTTTTGTGAAATCTCTTTTTAGCTCCTCCCAGTCTGCTTTGGACTTAACTATCCTCTGTAGTTTTGGATCATCCGCACATTTTGTCACCTCGCTGTTCAGCAGATCGTTTATGAAGATGTTGACTAGTCCCAGTACAGACACCGCTAGTTACTTGTTTGCATCCTGAAAACTGTCCATTTATTCCTACCCTTTGTTTCCTGGCTTTTAACCAGTTATTGATCCACGTGAGGAGCTTCCAAAGTGAACATAAGCTGGTACATTCCGGTATGGGATACTGGCAAGAGCGGGTACGCTGTGCCAGCCCGGCCCGGCTTCCCCAGGCTGGTGATTTAAAGGACCCAGGGCTCCCTGCAGCCTCCCAAGCCCCCCTGGCAGAGCCCCGGGGAGCAAATCACTGCCCTGGAACGCTGCTCTCTCCCGCGCTACGAACACAGAGCAGGGGCGACGGGAGCTTCCTTACAGTGGGGGGGTCACTATTGTCTGAACTGTGGCACTCCCATGAAAACCCTTCCCCAAGGACCCACACTCACACCACCTCTCCCCCCGAGGCCACTCCCACAGAATGCCTCTCCCTCCCCCAAGACTCCCCCTTTCCCCCCTCCATCATTTGTCCTAACAGCCAGTTAAGAGTGGTGGGGCCACGGCCCTCTAAACCCCCTGTTCCTGCACCCCTGACACAGAGCTCAGCAGCAGCGGTGTGTGTGTGTGTGCGACAGAGGCTGCTGTGCTGAGCTGAGCCAGTGAGGGAAGCGGGGGCTGATGTTGGGGCTGCCCCCTCCCCCTGCCTCAGGCCTGGTTGCTTGCAGCAGCTGTCTGAACATAGAGACAGTGTGCGACACACTCCCTCTCCCCACACACACACTCCCTCTCCCCACACACACACAGTCTCTACCCCGCCACGCACACTGCAGTTGAAAAGCAGCTGGCAATCTAGTAAGATGCCCATGGAACGGTGGGATAGAGAAACCTGCATCATGTGATGCTGTACCAGCCCATGAGGTATTGCAAACCCTTCCCAAAACACCCTGCAGCCAGTTGCACAGCTACCCACAGTGCACTGCTCTCTGTGGCCATCCAAGATTCTAGCGTGGATGTGCTCTGGTGACACAAGGGGCATAGTGTGGACATGCAGCAGCTGTTTAATTAAAACACTTTAAAGCCGCATTACCCAATAGTGTAGACACAGCTTGAGAGTGAGACAAGACCCAGCTCCCTTAAAACCAAAGAACCACAACTCTCTCTGTAGTTGGAAGGATTTGAACCTGTGCAGGGAGACCCCAATGGATTTCTAGTCCATTGCTTTAACCATTCAACCACAACTACTTGGTTGAGCTGTGTCTCTCACTGCACTCTAGTTCTGTTCTCACTGAGTGATCAATTCCAGTTGTTTCCTCAGACCAGCTTCCACAACACATACACTGATGTGCCCTTGTGTAAGTGTGTCCATGGCTGAACTGCAAGAATTCCTGCTCATTTCCCTTCTGGCTGGAGCATGATTAGAGTGTGTTTGTGGTCAATGACGTTGCTGTAGATTGTTGTCCATTTCCTGCCTTGATCATTCAGACAGTCCCTTTCCTGCCATATCCCCAGCACATCAGTGATTGCAATAGCAGGGGGCAGGTTTTCTCTGGGGCACTGAGATTTGTCAGGGGGTTGGTGGCTCCTTTCTTTCCTCACCCTGGAGTAAACTCAGCTTTTTATTCCATCCTTGGTGTTTCATGGAATAACAACAGACGACCGAGGAAAGAGGTGGACAGGGCGGGTCTCAGGGGAGGGGCAGAGAGGTGGGGGCGGTGGGCAGGGCGGGTCTCAGGGGAGGGGCAGAGAGGTGGGGGCGGTGGACAGGGCTGGTCTCAGGGGAGGGGCAGAGAGGTGGGGGTGATGGGCAGGGAGGGTCTCCGGGGAGGGGCAGAGAGGTGGGGGCGGTGGGCAGGGTGGGTCTCAGGGGAGGGGCAGAGAGGTGGGGGCGGTGGGCAGGACGGGTCTCAGGGGAGGGGCAGAGAGGTGGGGGCGGTGGGCAGGACGGGTCTCAGGGGAGGGGCAGAGAGGTGGGGCGGTGGGCAGGACGGGTCTCAGGGGAGGGGCAGAGAGGTGGGGGCGGTGGGCAGGGAGGGTCTCAGGGGAGGGGCAGAGAGGTGGGGGCGGTGGGCAGGGCGGGTATCAGGGGAGGGGCAGAGAGGTGGGGGCGGTGGGCAGGGCGGGTCTCAGGGGAGGGGCAGAGAGGTGGGGGCGGTGGGCAGGGCTGGTCTCAGGGGAGGGGGCAGAGAGGTGGGGCCGGTGGGCAGGGTGGGTCTCAGGGGAGGGGCAGAGAGGGGGGGGGGTGGGCAGGGCGGGTCGCGGGGGAGGGGCAGAGAGGTGGGGGCAGTGGGCAGGGCGGGTCTCAGGGGAGGGGGCAGAGAGGTGGGGGCGGTGGGCAGGGCGGGTCTCAGGGGAGGGGCAGAGAGGTGGGGCAGTGGGCAGGGCGGGTCTCAGGGGAGGGGCAGAGAGGTGGGGGCGGTGGGCAGGGTGGGTCACAGGGGAGGGGCAGAGAGGTGGGGCGGTGGGCAGGACGGGTCTCAGGGGAGGGGCAGAGAGGTGGGGGCGGTGGGCAGGGAGGGTCTCAGGGGAGGGGCAGAGAGGTGGGGGCGGTGGGCAGGACGGGTCTCAGGGGAGGGGCAGAGAGGTGGGGCGGGGGGCAGGACGGGTCTCAGGGGAGGGGCAGAGAGGTGGGGGCGGTGGGCAGGGAGGGTCTCAGGGGAGGGGCAGAGAGGTGGGGGCGGTGGGCAGGGCGGGTCTCAGGGGAGGGGCAGAGAGGTGGGGGCGGTGGGCAGGGCGGGTCTCAGGGGAGGGGCAGAGAGGTGGGGGCGGTGGGCAGGGCTGGTCTCAGGGGAGGGGCAGAGAGGTGGGGCCGGTGGGCAGGGGGGGTCTCAGGGGAGGGGCAGAGAGGTGGGGGGTGGGCAGGGCGGGTCTCAGGGAGGGGCAGAGAGGTGGGGGCGGTGGGCAGGGCGGGTCTCAGGGGAGGGGGCAGAGAGGTGGGGGCGGTGGGCAGGGCGGGTCTCAGGGGAGGGGCAGAGAGGTGGGGCAGTGGGCAGGGCGGGTCTCAGGGGAGGGGCAGAGAGGTGGGGGCGGTGGGCAGGGTGGGTCTCAGGGGAGGGGCAGAGAGGTGGGGGCAATGGGCAGGGCAGGTCTCAGGGGAGGGGGCAGAGAGGTGGGGGCAATGGGCAGGGCGGGTCTCAGGGGAGGGGCAGAGAGGTGGGGGCGCTGGGCAGGGCGGGTCTCAGGGAAGGGGCAGAGAGGTGGGGGCAGTGGGCAGGGCTGGTCTCAAGGGAAGGGCAGACAGGAGGGGGCGGTGGGCAGGACAGGTCTCAGGGGAGGGGCAGAGAGGTGGGGGCGGTGGGCAGGGCAGGTCTCAGAGGAGGGGCAGAGAGTTGGGGTCGGGGGACAGGGCGGGTCTCAGGGGAGGGGCAGAGAGGTGGGGGCGGGGGGCAGGGCCGGTTACAGGGGAGGGGCAGAGAGGTGGGGGCGGTGGGCAGGGCGGGTCTCAGGGGAGGGGCAGAGAGGTGGGGGCGGTGGGCAGGGCGGGTCTCAGGGGAGGGGCAGAGAGGTGGGGGCGATGGGCGGGGCTGGTCTCACGGGAGGGGCAGAGAGGTGGGGCGGTGGGCCGGGCTGGTCTCAGGGGAGGGGGCAGAGAGGTGGGGCGGTGGGCAGGGCGGGTCTCAGGGGAGGGGCAGAGAGGTGGGGCAGTGGGCAGGGCGGGGTCTCAGGGGAGGGGCAGAGAGGTGGGGGCGGTGGGCAGGGTGGGTCTCAGGGGAGGGGCAGAGAGGTGGGGGCGATGGGCAGGGCAGGTCTCAGGGGAGGGGGCAGAGAGGTGGGGGCGATGGGCAGGGCGGGTCTCAGGGGAGGGGCAGAGAGGTGGGGGCGCTGGGCAGGGCGGGTCTCAGGGAAGGGGCAGAGAGGTGGGGGCAGTGGGCAGGGCTGGTCTCAAGGGAAGGGCAGAGAGGTGGGGGCGGTGGGCAGGACAGGTCTCAGGGGAGGGGCAGAGAGGTGGGGGCGGTGGGCAGGGCAGGTCTCAGAGGAGGGGCAGAGAGTTGGGGTCGGGGGACAGGGCGGGTCTCAGGGGAGGGGCAGAGAGGTGGGGGCGGGGGGCAGGGCGGGTTTCAGGGGAGGGGCAGAGAGGTGGGGGCGGTGGGCAGGGCGGGTCTCAGGGGAGGGGCAGAGAGGTGGGGGCGGTGGGCAGGGCGGGTCTCAGGGGAGGGGCAGAGAGGTGGGGGCGATGGGCGGGGCTGGTCTCACGGGAGGGGCAGAGAGGTGGGGCGGTGGGAAGGGCGGGTCTCAGGGGAGGGGCAGAGAGGTGGGGGCGGTGGGCAGGGAGGGTCTCAGGGGAGGGGCAGAGAGGTGGGGGCGGTGGGCGGGGCAGGTCTCAGGGGAGGGGCAGAGAGGTGGGGGCGGTGGGCAGGGCAGGTCTCAGGGGAGGGGCAGAGAGGTGGGGTCGGTGGGCGGGGCGGGTCTCAGGGGAGGGGGCAGAGAGGTGGGGTCGGTGGGCAGGGCGGGTCTCAGGGGAGGGGCAGAGAGGTGGGGGCGGTGGGCAGGGCGGGTCTCAGGGGAGGGGCAGAGAGGTGGGGGCGGTGGGCAGGGCGGCTCTCAGGGGGGGCAGAGAGGTGGGGGCGGTGGGCAGGGAGGGTCTCAGGGGAGGGGCAGAGAGGTGGGGGCGGTGGGCGGGGCGGGTCTCAGGGGAGGGGCAGAGAGGTGGGGGGGTGGGCGGGGCGGGTCTCAGGGGAGGGGCAGAGAGGTGGGGGCGGTGGGCGGGGCGGGTCTCAGGGGAGGGGCAGAGAGGTGGGGGCGGTGGGCAGGGCGGGTCTCAGGGGAGGGGCAGAGAGGTGGGGGCGGTGGGCAGGGCGGGTCTCAGGGGAGGGGAAGAGTGTTGGGGGCGGAGGGCAGGGAAGGTCTCAGGGGAGGGGTCAGAGAGGTGGGTCGGTGGGCAGGGCAGGTAAGGGGAGGGGCAGAGAGGTGGGGGTGGTGGGCAGGGCGGGTCTCAGGGGAGGGGCAGAGAGGTGGGGGCGGTGGGCAGGGCGGGTCTCAGGGGAGGGGCAGAGACGTGGGGGCGATGGGCAGGGCGGGTCTCAGGGGAGGGGCAGAGAGGTGGGGGCGGTGGGCAGGGCGGGTCTCAGGGGAGGGGTAGAGAGGTGGGGGCGGTGGGCAGGGCGGGTCTCAGGGGAGGGGCAGAGAGGTGGGGGCGATGGGCAGGGCGGGTCTCAGGGGAGGGGCAGAGAGGTGGGGGGGGTGGGCAGGGCGGGTCTCAGGGGAGGGGCAGAGAGGTGGGGCGGTGGGCAGGACGGGTCTCAGGGGAGGGGCAGAGAGGTGGGGGCGGGGGGCAGGGCGGGTCTCAGGGGAGGGGCAGAGAGGTGGGGGCGGGGGGCAGGGCGGGTCTCAGGGGAGGGGCAGAGAGGTGGGGGCGGTGGGCAGGGCGGGTCTCAGGGGAGGGGCAGAGAGGTGAGGGCGGTGGGCAGGGCTGGTCTCAGAGGAGGGGCAGAGAGGTGGGGGCAGCGGGCAGGCCTTGGGGTAGGGGGTGGAGAGGCACAAGGAGGCCTTCAGGGAGGAGAGGCGCGAGCAGAAGGTGGACCAGCAGGCCTCAGCCACAGTGGAAGAGCGGGGGTGGGAAGTGGCCAAATGGGAGTGAGGGCAGAGCACAGGTGGGGCCTCGGAGGGAGGGGAATGAGTCATGGGGGCGGAGTGGGCAGGGCCCCCCAGAGGATTCAGGGGGCCTGGGGCAAAACAATTTTGGGTGCCCCTTCCATAAAAAAAAGTTGCAATACTCTAGAATCCTGTATTCTTCTTCGAGTGATTGCTCCTATGCATTCCAGTTAGGTGTGTGCGCACCGCGTGCACGTTCGTCGGAACATTTTTACCTTAGCAACTCTGGCGGGCCGGCTGGGCGCCCCCTGGAGTGGCCCCGCTATGGCGCAGGATATATACCCCTGCCGACCCATCCGCTCCTCAGTTCCTTCTTACCACCCGTCTCGGTCGTTGGAACAATGGAGCGCGGCTTAGCTGATCTCCACTTCCTAGCTACTCGTAGTTTCTCTCGTTAAGTATATAGTTCAGATGTTTATAGTTGTAGTTAACTTTATTTGTTTGTAGTATAGTATAGTGTATTTCTTTCACAGGGGTTCGGGGTTTATCCCTTCACCCGGGTGCCGGGTCCGATGCCCGGTCCACAGGGTTTTATAATGCTCGGCCGGCCACAAGGGATCTCACCTCACAGATAAGTGCCGCATTTGTGAGGCCTTTAATCCGAGAACAAAGGGGAGCGGGACTTTCATCTCAAATAGCTCCTGAGGGAGGCAGCTCTTGCTCCTCCACTCTCGGCACCGAGCGCTAGTTAGTCTTCAAGGAGCGCTCCCTCGGCACCGGATCGCGAGTACCGCCAAGGCCTCTCGGCACCGGCCGTCGCTGGCTTCGACGTCCACTCGGCATGGATCCCTCTCCTGGAGGATGAAGAGGCACAATATCCTTGCTGCGTCCGAGCCGCCTGCTCCGCAGCCGAGCACTATGCTCGGTTGGATCGCCCGGCACCGATGTCTGCCGCGGCACCGACAATATCCGCACCATTAACTCCGGCCAGGCAAGAGCCGTCGAGTCCGGTGCTGGAAAAGCTCCCCGGTACGAACCATGGCCGAGCTCGCTATTAAGCTGCGTCCGAGCCGCCTGATCCGCAGCCCGAGCGCTCTACTACGTCGCACTGCCCAGCACCTGTCCCTGCTGCGGCACCGACAGTATCAGCACCGTTAGACTCCGGCCACGCAAGAGCCGTCGAGTCCAGCACCTGAATGCTCCCCGGTGTGAGCTGTGGTCGAGCTCACTATTCCCTCCACGCCGGAAACATTTCCACAGCGAGGGAGTTGATGGCAAGGGCAGAGCCTGTGCTGCTTTAACCCCCGGCACCGCCGGTGCGGGTTATATTGTCTATTGGCGAGCCTGTCTTGCTCACACCACCCTGCGTCGGCACCGCAGAGCGGCACCGTTCACAATCGCGGTCCCGCAGACGTCCTCGGTCCCATCACCGATCGAGGTCCCGACGCCGCTCACAGTCTCGGCACCGTTCTCCATTTCGGTACCAGTAGTACTCGCAGCACCGGTCAGCGTCCCGTTCGCCGGCCCGGTACACTCAGCACCGATCCAGCTCCCGGCACCGCCCCAGGCACCGGGACTCCCGTAGCTACTCCTGAACATCGAGCCTCGTTGCTCTCGGTCGACCGCCCGGCACAGCTCCGGTGGCAGGTCCCGTTCTCAGTACCGGTATGTCTCCCGGTACCGATCCCCGGTGCCGCGTCGAGCGACGTCAGTTAGAGAGGGAGACTCTACCAAGGGCTTTTCAGCTCCTCCAGGGCCATCCAGCCACGCATCAGTGTTGTCCCGTGCGGACACTTCATATGCGCAGTACTTTGTTTTCCGATGTGCCCTCTAGAGTCTTCCAGGAGACCTATCAGTGGTCATTCTAGTCACCTTGGGCGTACTACCACGCCAGAGGCGTACCGGTGCTCCCATCTCGCTCCGTTCCGTTGGGGCTCTGGGTGCCAGAGGAGACAATTAGCTGTCCCCCTCCGACCGGTACGGAGCAAGCCCCGGTTCAGCCACCGGGCTCCCAGATCCCACGGATCAGAAGGTCGTCCAGGAGCGCGAGCCCACACAGGACCCGCTTGTACCTGGCCTTTTTCTTCCTCCTCCCCAGATGAGGCGGGGGCAGGAACATACTCCTCGGGCCCTCCTCTAATCGAAATGCCAGTACATGGTATCCTCCAGAGGGTA